>NC_054702.1:20273627-20561127 GCF_016097555.1 Gigantopelta aegis
GTCCAAGTATTTTCAAGCTTATACAACTTTTAAGAACTGACAATAATAAAGATCTTAATAACCTTGGGAAATATTTACAATGGGCAAATAAGGTAAGAAATGAACTAGTGGAATAAAGACGTAATGCTAATAGTGATGTACAATGTAGTGCATCATACATGTGTATCCCGGTAGCACCTCAAGTATTTAAGATTTTCTCTTATGTAATAACGACCTATATCTTTATGTGATATAAGTCAGCAGTACTGTGATATTTTGTATTATATATATCTATAATGTTAAATCACTCTCCACCATTATCCTGTACATTATTGTGTACATATCTGTATAATATATGCTATATTGTTTGTATGATGCTGATGAGTTGTAAAACTTAAGGCAATAAAAGGAACTTGAACTTGTTCAAAAGTTACAACGGATTCTGGGCCCCGCTACTAAAACAAACTTCTGAATCCGCGCCTGCTATGTCATTAATATAATGTACTAATACAAAAATAAATAAGTTTGGGTGCTATTGGGGATAAAACACTGTAAAGTAACTATAAGAAAGGTTGATACATTATGTCCATGAATAATATATATATATTTTTTTATTATTAATTTTTTTTATTACCCCCAGAACATAGGCAATGTCAAGGTTGGGGAGCCTTGAATCACTGTCTTACAGTATCACATAAAAGTTATATACAAATATTATGACATACAAAATTATAAAAATATATATTATATGTAATGTTGTCACGGGGATCCTATAATACCCGTAACTGAATAAAACACGATTATCCAAATATCTCTCCTAACTGTATATCTATTAGATCTCTCTGTATCGGGCAGTCCAATACCCGAGTGGATCGGCTCTAGGTATATCAGAGATAAGATCTTATATAAAGTATTTATATATATAGCACGATTAGTTCACTAGAAAACACAACGAAACACAATACACTTTGGAATCTGTATTAACCTTAAGCTGACAAATATATTTGCCGCAGTTAATTAAAATAATAACAACCCAGAACTCTTCACTTAATTAGTTAATCACTAGGTGTCTAGTTTACACAATATTCTAATCACTTCACCGTGATACAACACACACACGTGTGATGATTGAGAAACGCTGCCAGGGGAACTTAATTAATAAAGGAATTACAACTCTATTCCTAACTGGATAATTTTTAATTAACCCTAACTACTCATTCAGTAACCTTGTAATACAGAATTAATACTGGTACCTATCACAATAAAGACAATAACCTACAGTTTACCTAGGACCTCTAGGATGACCGGCTAAGCTTTAATAATTTTAGAACAGTGAAGCCTACAATTTACTTCGTCAGATTACCGGAAACACTGTCCAAATAATATTGGTATAATACAGTATTAAAATATTTAAGGTCACATCAATCACATCAAGGTTATACAACTGAGCAGAAATATATATTTACCAGTCCAAACGGACTCGTTCCCCGGAAGCCTTCGAATATGTTTCTCCCCGATATCTCTAAAATCCTATCTATTTATTCAAAAGCCGAATATCGGCTGGGGGCACATCGCGGTACTCCCCCTATCATGTGAATTTTCCACAGCGACCAAGACGACATTTTTTCTTAGATGGTCAGACTAGATGTCGCCATTTCGCTAGGAATACAAGGTCGTAAACAGAACTCGCGGAGGTATTACGTAACTACTGGCCACATGGCCTCCACACCTGATCTGGGTGTGTATTAGGGGGTACGGTCGCGCGGAGGTATTACGTAACAAAGTGCCCACCTAGTCTAAGTGCATATTGGGAACAGCTCGACCACCGTCGCGCGGGGGTATTACCGAACCACGCTGCACACAACCCTCTAAAACCATTAACATCGCCACAGGCGAAAAACAATAAGAGCATGTTCCGTCACACACCCCCACCTCAAAAAGGATATTTCCTCTACTCTAGGATTAGGGAAATAAACTACATTTAAACAAAACAAAAGGTGCGTTAATCGACGCATCCGGGCATTTATAACACATAGTAATAAGGTGACTACCAGTAATCACACTGAGTCTCTGAGTCCCTGGTATACAACAGTATATATAAAAACAAAAACAGAAATCAAGAATGTCAACACCTTATCATAACGTTCAACTTCGGGACAGGGCATCAGCGATTACATTGGATGTGCCCTTGATGTGTTCAATGGTAATTGGGAATTCCTGCAGAAGAAGACTCCGTCTCAAAACTCTCTGGTTGGTGGCTTTCATTCTGTGAATGAAGGTAAGCGGATTATTATCAGTAAAGACCACCACTTGATGCAATGCCGATTTCACGTAGATCTGAAAATGCTTCAGAGCGTGTACCATGGCCAAAGCTTCCTTCTCTATAGTGGAATAGTTCACCTGGTGTTTGTCAAACTTTTTGGAGAAGAAACTTACAGGATGGTCCAGTCCATTTTCGTATTCTTGGAACAGCACAGCTCCAGCTCCCACGTCACTGGCATCCACAGCCAGCTTGAAAGGCATTCGGTAGTCTGGTGCTGCCATCACGAGGAGAGCATCTGCTTAAGACGGTTGAATGACTTCTCGTATTCATCTGACCACTGGAACTTCGTTTCCTTCTTTAACAGCGATGTGATGGGGGCAGCAACCGTCGCAAATTTAGTGCAGAAACGACGATAATAACCGGCCATACCAAGGAACCGGCGAACTTCATGACGGTTGGTCGGTGCAGGATACTGGCTGATGCTTAGTGTCTTGGCCTGCAGAAGGGTGACGCAACCATGTCCGACAGTATGACCCAAGTAGGTCACTGAAGCTTTCACGAATTCACATTTCCCCAGGTTCACAGTCAAGTTAGCTTTCTGTAGGCGACTGAATATTTGTTGTAACCCGGTTAAATGTTCATCCCAAGTGTCGGTGGCTAACACCACATCGTCCAGATACACACTGACGTTTTCTAAGTCTGATAACACGTGGTTCATCATCCTTTGAAAGGCAGCAGGGGCAGTCTTCAAACCAAACGGCATCACTCTAAATTGGAAGAGGCCGTCAGGTGTGATGATCGCCAGGATGTCCTTAGCTTTCTCCGTTAACGGAATGGCATAAAAACTCCTTCAATAGGTCCAATTTAGTGATGTATCGAGCGTGTCCAACTCGGTCGATGCAATCGTCAAGGTGGGGTAGAGGGTAGGCATCTGCCTTGATGAGTTGATTCACGCGACGTAGGTCAGCACACACCCGGAAACTGTTATCTCCCTTTTGAATCAGAATAACAGGTGATGCCCACTGACTGTTTGATGGTTCCAGAATGTCGTGTTCCAACATGTAATCTATCTCCTTTTTCAGTGCCGCACGTTTTACAGGGTTTATCCGATAGGCATGCTGTCGAATCGGTGTAGCGTTGGGTTCCAGGCGCACATCCTGGATTAAGGTATTGGTAACCGTTGGAAAGTCCTGACAAATGGAAACATTGTCTTGTATCAACGTAGTCAACTTTGCTCGCTGGGGGTTGTCAAGGTGCTGTAGATAAGAACTCAAGTCTGTTAGAATCTGGCTGTTGATTAACTTGATCTCTGCAGTCTTGACGTCATCACAGGAAATTGAGTGACTCTCAATTTGGACAGGTAACACTGGAACTATCGGCAGTCTATCAAAATAACTTTTTAGCAAATTGATGTGACAATACCTATTTTTCCTAACCCTATCAGGAGTGTTTATCACATACCCTGTCTCATTAACCCGTTTGTGCACAACATAGGGACCGAAATACCGGTTCTGTAATGAACCCAGTTTAATGGGAAGGTACAGCAGCACTTTATCCCCTGGTTTAAATTCCCGACTCCTAGCCTTCCTATCAAACACTGATTTTATTTTGCTCTGAGCATAGCTCAGATGCTTCCTAGCTAGTTCGGTCACCTGCCACAACCTATCTCTAACTCTCCCTACATAAATCAGTAGGTTTCGGCATTATCCTTGTCTAACCAACTATCTTTTACCAATTTGAGAGGGCCTCGGGCTGAATGCCCATAGACCAACTCAAATGGGGTGAATCCTAAGGATTCTTGCTTAGCATCCCGTGCTGCGAACAACACGAAAGGAATTGACTGGTCCCAGTCAGTACCATTGTTGAAACAATGACAGCGGAGCATACTTTTCATGCTCTGGTGGAAACGTTCTATTGCGCCCTGGCTCTCAGGGTGGAATGCAGCAGAACGAATATGTCATATATCTAACATAGACAGTACTTGCTGGATTAACTTGCTCATAAAGTTCGTACCCCGGTCGCTTTGAATTGCACCTGGTAAACCCGTATACGTGAAGTACTTATGCAGCGCACTAGCTACAACAGACGCAGTAACCTTCCTTAAGGGAATCGCCTCTGGAAAACGCGTAGTTAAGCACATAATTGTTAAAAAAGAATTGGTTGCCTGAACGCGTTTTCGGTAATGGCCCCACGACATCTATTAACACTTTTGAGAAGGCTTCCCCAACTATGGGAACCTTCTGCAGGGAATAGGGAGGAATTAGCTGATTTGGTTTGCCCACAACCTGACACACATGACATGACATACAATGCTTACTGACATCTGCAAACATTCCCTTCCAATAAAACTCTGAGGCAAGTTTACTATGAGTTTTATTCCGCCCTAAGTGGCCAGCAAACACGTCCTCATGTGCTAACAATAACAATGACGGACGGTACTTAGAGGGCACCACAATTCTACATCTTGTCACACATTTCTCACTATCAGGCACAACCTTCTCCACACTCTTATTCATTAATACTCCCGTGTCCATATAATAACCTGACATCTGATCCTCCCTCAGTTAACAATGTAGTGCGAGCTGCCAACAAACTTGGATCAGCCCCCTGCTGTAGGATTAACTCTTGTCTATTACAAGGTAAGTCACCTCTATCAAACACAACTGGTTCATTTCCCCTCTGCGGGAGATCAACAGGTTCCACCACATTTAATTCCTCAGTTGACTTATCTACCATTTTACTGATAACCTCATCCACTCCAATTTCATGGCTCACACACGTATCAGACAAATCACAAATATCCTCTGGGTCTCGTGTTACCCTTCTGGCCATAGCCCTAGTCATTACACACGCAGGATATCTAGTCTCATCAACCTCACACTCTTCTATGGAAAAAAGGGCTGTCTTCAATTAACAATTGGTCACATTGCGGCTGACAACACTGACTAGTCAAATCATTACCCAACAAAACTCCTATATTTTCAAAAGGAAGTCCTTCACAACACCCATAATGACTGGTCCCGTCACAAACTTCGAACACAAGAAAACGTTATGTAACTGGACAACCATATTTTCTCCAGTAACTGAGGTTAAGGCCAAACTACGTCCTGTATTTGAATTCTCTATACCAGCTAAACAATCGGACGTGATAAGTGACTGGCTACACCCTGTATCTCGATAGAATGATATTGCCTTAGGACACAACTCTTGTTTGACATCACAAACCATACCAGTGGACACATACGGGTTTACTTTCTCTGCCATGGGACTAACCATTAACTGTCTCGCTAACGGAGCTGACCTCACTAAACCGACCACTTGCGCATTATCGCGTTTCCTTTTAAAACAGTCCCCGACAAGATGGTTATCCTTTTTACAGTAACTGCAATGTGGACGAAAAGTTCGTGCATTGGCTGATAATGCAGGTTTATCCTTACTTTGTCCACCAGGTACATTCCTTGCCTGACTAGCTGACCAACTAGAAGACTCTCCCCGATAGTTACTTTCCTGGGAAAAACCTGGCTGAAATTTCGTCTTATCACGCTGTTGTAAAGAGCTACCCTGTACTGCCTGAGCTTTGTGTATTAACACTTAATCATCTGCCACTATGCCTGCCTCCTCTATCTTTTTGACATCACGATCCTCTAAATGAATACGTAAGCTAACTGGTAATCCATTTTTAATGTCCTGTAAGATCAACAACTCCCGTAACTCGGTATATGACTCTACCTGATGAGAAACCCCCCATTTATCAAACATCCCTGCCTTCTTAGCCACAAACTCACTATAAGACTGACCCTGCGTTTTTCTCAACTATACCATAAACGACAATCCTCAGGTCGTAACTCATAAACCCTCAACACTGCAGCCGTAACTGGGTCGTACTGACTTGCTCGCTCATCACTCATTGAATTATAAGCTACACTAGCCTTCCCCTTAAACTTAGACACGGCTAACAATGTCCACTTAGACTGCGGCCAATTTAGCTGCTTGGCGGCCCGTTCAAAAAGTTGGAAGAACATATCTACCTCCTGGTCGTCAAATACAGGCACTGATCTTTAAGCCTCCGACATGTTAAACCCATTTCCTGCTTCTCGTCTAACTTCTTCAGTATTCAATTTTAACTCATGTTCCACTTTTAATTTTGCTAACTGGAATTCTCTATCCCTATCTCTCTCTTCTCTCTCTCTCTCTCTCTCTCTCTCTCTCTCTCTCTCTCTCTCTCTCTCTCTCTCTCTCTCTCTCTCTCTCTCTCTCTCTCTCTCTCTCTCTCTCTCTCTCTCTCTCTCTCTCTCTCTCTCTCTCTTCATCTCTCTCTCTCTCCTCTCTCTTCTCTCTCTCTCTCTCTCTACCTTCTTTTTCTCTATACCTCTCTTCTCTCTCTCTCTCTCTCTCTCTTCTTTTTCTCTATCCCTATCTTCTTTTTCTCTATCTCTCTCTCTATCTAATGCACGTTCTTCTCTTTCGTACTCAAGCTTTTTTAAAGCTAACTGTTGTTCCATACTCAAGAACAATCTCTGGAACAATCTCACTTTCTTCCATAACAGGCCTATCACCAAAAACTTCCTGGATAATAATTGTCTTTATATCACCTAAGGATTTAGCTGATGTTAAATCAATTTCCCGCTCACTTGCGATTTCAACTAACTCGGCCTTACGTGCTCTAGGTATATCAGAGATAAGATCTTATATAAAGTATTTATATATATATAGCACGTTTAGTTCTCTAGAAAACACAACGAAACACAATACACTTTGGAATCTGTATTAACCTTAAGCTGACAAATATATTTGCCGCAGTTAATTAATTAACAACAACAATAATAATAATAACAACCCAGAACTAATCACTTAATTAGTTAATCACTAGGTGTCTAGTTTACACAATATTCTAATCACTTGACCGTGATACAACACACACACGTGTGATAATTGAGAAACGCTGGCAGGGGAATTTAATTAATAAAGGAATTACAACTCTATTCCTAACTGGTTAATTTTTATTTAACCCTAACTACTCATTCAGTAACCTTGTAATACAGAATTAATACTGGTACCTATCACAATAAAGACAATAACCTACAGTTTACCTAGGTCCTCTAGGATGACCGGCTAAGCTTTAATAATTTTAGAACAGTGAAGCCTACAATTTACTTCGTCAGATTACCGAAAACACTGTCTAAATAATATTGGTATAATACAGTATTAAAATATTTAAGGTCACATCAATCACATCAAGGTTATACAACAGAGCAGAAATATATATTTACCAGTCCAAACGGACACGTTCCCGGGAAGCCTTCCAATATGTTTCTCCCCGATATCTCTAAAATCCTATCTATTTATTCAAAATCCGAATATCGGCTGGGTGCACATCGCGGTACTCCCCCTATCATGTGAATTTTCCACAGCGACCAAGACGACATTTTTTCTTAGATGGTCAGACTAGCTGTCACCATTCCGCTAGGAATACAAGGTCGTAAACAGAACTCGCGGAGGTATTACGTAACTACTGGCCACATGGCTTCCACAGCTGGTCTGGGTATGTATTAGGGGGTACGGTCGCGCGGAGGTATTACGTAACAAAGTGCCCACCTAGTCTAAGTGCATATTGGGAACAGCTCGACCACCGTCGCGCGGGGGTATTACGTAACCACGCTGCACACAGCCCTCTAAAACCATTAACATCGCCACAGGCAAAAAATAATAAATAAGAGCATGTTCCGTCACAAATGTTTAAGATTTTCTGTTTACAAATATGAATCTATATAGGCTTCCTCATACAATTAGTTTCCAACTTGTAATCTGAGGGTCAAAAGGGAATAATATAAAAAAACAAAGAGAGAAGAGAAGGAAAGGGTAAGGGAAGATAAGGAAAAGAATCCAAGCAGAGATTCGTTAGATACCCAGGTCAACTTTAAAACTGATTGTTATTGGGTATTTAATATAATAATAGTGACATTTGGTATCTAACAGAGAAAAGACAGATAAAGTATGAAAGTAAAAGTATGATGTTTAAAAAGATATATAGCAAATATATGTTATTTTAATTTCCAAAACAAGCTATGTCGTTTTATAGATAGAAACATAGGCATACAAATATATAAGATATAATTTTATGTATCATCATTAAAAAGGTGAAGCCACTTTCCCCAACGTTCATTAAATTTGTCATACTCGCAGTTTTTGAAGTAAATATATCTGTTAATATGAAATTTATGTTGCAGTGTATTTTTAATAATATTAAGATTATTGCCGAGTATTTTCGTACAATAGATATGATATTTTACATTAATTATTAACCAGTTAACTACATATACTTGGTTTATTTAACCATTTATCATGCCAAACATAACTATATGTTTATTTAGCAAAAGTTTCATTTTCAGTTGTTCAAATATCCATTCTTGTAATGCTTCCCATATAATTTTAACTTTATGACAATCATAAAACAAGTGTTGTAATGTTTCAGGAGCATTTTTGCAAAAGTTACATTTGATCGAATCTACATAGTGGATCATATGTTAGAAAGAATTTGTAGCTAAAATTCTGTGAAGCAATCGATATTGAAACCATAACAAGGTTGTATCTTTCATATATTTGAAAGGTAACGAATAAAACTGTTCCCACATATGATAATCAAAAATTAAACCTTTGGATGCATATTTTGTTTGTGACTTTGGTATAATGTTTTTTTTTTGTTCAAAATAGTGTTACTTTTAGTGTTTCTGTTTAGCATAATTTTAATTTTAAAAGGTAATACAGGTCTTTTGCCAGAAATGAATGTCATGTTGTTAATATTGTTTATTGAGCGTATGAAAGCTTTTACAGCATTTACTAATGATAAATAATTCAAAAAAATTGTTTTTAGATTATATCTGTATTTAAAAGACTGAAAATCTAAAATCTTTCCACTTTCATCTAATATGTCATTTATAAAAACAATCCCTTTCTTTAAATAACTGGTATACAAAAATGGTTTATTATGTTTCAATATTTTGGTATTATACCAGATATTTAATCCTTGTACATCTTCATTATTTTCAATATTTAGTTTTTGCTGTATTAAAACCCAACTAATTAGTACATCTTTCCAAAATGTATTTTGAATTCTTTCACATTTTAGTGTAATGAAATAATCTCCATGGATGATAAGATCTTTTGTAGTTAGACCTGTTGTAGAATTAAATAAATTAACCCACTTTGTATCATTTAGAAAAAGTCTTCTCATCCAGGTTAATTTCAAAGATATTATAACATGATACATATTTGGCATTTTTATACCACCGTATTTATAATCTTGGGTTAATATTTCTCGTTTAATTTTTTCTGGCTTATTTTGCCAAATAAATTTGAAAAACATTGGTTTAAACCCCATTCTAACTTTCAGCGAGTATGGTGATAGACATCTTTAGAATATTTTTTACTTCCTATCCAAATGGCTTTAGACTTAACATAATTAATTTTTAGGCCTGAAATTACAGCGTAATAATCAAGTACTCTCATTGTACTGTTCAGAGACTCAGAAGATCCATCAAGAATGAAAGTGGTGTCATCAGCATATTGTGATATTAAATATTCAGTGCCATCAATGGTGATACCTTTAATACCTTTGTTATTTCTCACTAAAATACTTAAAATTTCAGCACATATTATAAAAATATAGGGTGACAGAGGGTCTCCTTGTCTGCATCCCCTTTGTAGCTCAAATGCTTCTGAAAGAAAGCCATTTTGTAGCACTCTGGACATTGAAGTTTTGTAAAAGGTTTCTATCCAACATTTTATAGATGATTTAAAATTAAATATATTTAATGCTTTATTAATAAAAGTCCAAGATAATGAGTCAAACGCTTTTTCAAAATCTACAAGTACTAAACGACCAGGTATTTCATGTATTTCGGTGTACTTCATTACATCATATACAATACGAATATTTTCCCCAATATATCTGCCTTTAATAAAACCAGTTTGATCTTTGTCTATTAGTATATCTAGCACTGTTTTAATTCTGTTAGCAATACAACCAGTAGCCATTTTATATATACAGTTTAACAATGATATTGGTCTCCAATTTTTAAGAAACTGTTTCGGTTTATTTGTTTTAGGTATACATGTTATAATACCAAATTTTTGGGTATTGGACATTTCCTTAATAAAATAGCTATAATTTATCGATCGGACTATGTAGTATCCTAAGTGTCCAGAAAAATTTGAACCAGGGCTTTTGTAATTTTTCATACTTTTTAAATAATTTAGAACTTCTGTATAATTTATTTCCCCTTCTAGAGACAGATTGTGCTTCTTTATTAGTTAACTTTCTGAAATTATAATTACTTAGTTTCTCTATAATATCATTGTCATTTTGATCATATGGTGCAGAATATAAATTTTCATAAAACTGTTTAGTCTCAATTAAAATTTGTTTTTGGTCTGTAATTACCTTTCCATTATTTAGTTCTAATCTTGATATTAATTTATTATGATAGTTTCCAGACTCCATATTGCAAAAATATTTCGTTGGCTTTTCACCATCTTCTATCCATTTGGCCCTCGCTCGAATAAAATGACCTTTAAGCTTTAGTCTCCTAAGTTCCTCTAATTCATTCTTTTTTTCTTCTAACAGTTTTTGCTTCATGGAATCATTTTCTTCCAGTTCTTTTATATCTTGACATAGTTTTTTTTTTCTAATTCATTATTTTTCTTTTTCTTAAATGCCGAGTATGAAATCGTTTTCCCTCGAATTTCCATTAATAGTGTTTCGAAAAAAAGTTGATCATTTATTGTAAACTGAATTTCATCTTTCGGGAGGGTCATAATATTTTCTGGATTGTAGACTAAAGCAGCATATTGGGTTGTTATCTTATTTATAGTTTGTTTTATAATTTTTATGTATTCTCTATCAGACAGTAATGAATTATTGAATTTCCACAATCTTTTACCACTTTCAATAGTACCCAATTTCATATAGAGAACCACCCCAGAGTGGTCTGACCTATAACTGTTCTCTATAATAACATTTTGAACATATAAGTAAATAATAAATATAATATTTATTATTTACTTATGCACGGGCAAGTGCTGAAACCCATGTTCCCTTTTAGTGAGGGGGTTTGGGTGAGGTCTTAATCCCATGATGTTCATTGTGACATATTGCACACACAAGTGGCCACAATATTGTATACCTGCCATTGGTGGAGGTGTGACCCTCTGCCCAACCCCCACACCCACCTCTCGCTTAATATGTAGGTGTATTTTATATGGTTTTATATTGATTGTCATTATCATGTCATTGCCCCCCCCCCCCCCCCCCCCACACACCTAAATGAATTTTCTGGATCCTGCACTGCATGGTATCGTTAAATATAAGGGCGGGATTTTTCTCAGTCGGTTGAGAGCTCACTTGAGGTCATAGCATCCAAGGATCGAACGACCTCGGTGAATCCAATAAGCTGATTTTCCCCCGTTCCAACCAGTTCACCACAGCTGGTTAAAGGCCGTGGTATGTGCTTTCCTGTATGTATGAAAGTGCATACAAAACAATTATCAAATGTCTGTGACATCGAATAGACGATGGTTAATTAATCAATGTGCTCTGCTGATGTCGTGAAACAAAACAAACTTTAAATTTTCGTTAAATATAAAATATACCTTACTGCGTTTTCGGTATGATTAGCTTGCGTGACGGCAACACGTTCCCTATCCCTCGATAGACTAAGCGTCGAAATAGCTATATAGCCGACATAAAATAGCCGTACCGGCCTCGGTGGCCTCGTGGTTAGGTCATCGGTCTACAGGCTGGTAGGTACTGGGTTCGGATCCCAGTCGAGGCATGGAATTTTTAATCCAGATACCGATTCCAAACCCTGAGTGAGTGCTCCGCAAGGATCAATGGGTAGGTGTAAACCACTTGCACCGACCAGTGATCAACAAAGGCCATGGTTTGTGCTATAATGCCTGTGTGAAGCGCAAATAAAAGATCCCTAGCTGCTTGTCGTAAAAGAGTAGCCTATGTGGCGACAGCGGGTTTCCTCTAAAAAATAAAAACAGTGCCAGAATGACCATATGTTTGACGTCCAATAGCCGATGATAAGATAAAAAATCAATGTGCTCTAGTGGCGTCGTAAAATAAAACAAACTTTAAAAATAAATAGCCGTAGTCTAAACGCTGGTGTCAAGACACCCCCCTTTCCCCTTCAAATACAGGTTATTTGGTAAAGACAAAATACCTACAACAGAGAGAAAACACGTGTCAGTCGTCATTTTGGCTTAATATACCGGAAGTTTGCTGCCATATCAGCTGTCAAAGAAAGACGTAAAATCAACACACGCACACGCACACGCACACATATAGGCTTAAAATAACTGGCCATCGCTAAGGAGCAGCCATTTAATATCCATCGTTTGTAGATAGTCCTGTGTAATATACATTTTAAACAGTGTTCTCTCAAATGAAAATGAGAATCGGTATGCATTATCGGAATGAGGATATGGGCGTTAAAACATAGGATTTAATCTGTTTGTTTTCAAAGATTGCTAGTTCCACCGAGTGTTATCTTCTTCTGTGAAAGAGATTTATAGAACCGTCGTTTTTAACGATAAGAGTGAACGTTTAACGTACATGATAGAAAGAAGGTTCTGTCATTATTATTAATACTTACCCATATGTAGCATTTCTCTGACAGTTTATAGTTTGTCACATATTTCAAATTTCCAACGTCTGTCTCTAAAATAAAGTAATTTGATAGGATAATTAACAAGCAATTATAATGTAATTTACAAGTAATATTAATTTTTACCGGCCTAGTGGCGTCGTGGTTAGGCCATCGGTCTACAAGCTGGTAGGTACTGGGTTCGGGGCATGGGATTTTTAATCCAGATACCGACTCCAAACCCTGAGTGAGTGCTCCGCAAGGCTCAATGGGTAGGTGTAAACCACTTGCACCGACCGGTGATTCATAACTGGTTCAACAAAGGCCATGGTTTGTGCTATCATGCCTGTGGGAAGCGCAAATAAAAGATCCCTTGCTGCTAATCGGAAAGAGTAGCCCATGAAGTGGCGACAGCGGGTTTCCTCTCAAAATCTGTGTGGTCCTTAACCATAAGTCTGACGCCATATAACGGTAAATAAAATGTGTTGAGTGCGTCGTTAAATAAAGCATTTCTTTCTTTCTGAGAGTACTGCTAAAGCAATACGTCATGTTCCCTACTGGGTCCATCACATTTTCGTACATCCCAAGTCCAAAGGCCACAACTCTGTAAAAAACAAATGGGTAAATCGCCATTAAAGTAAAACTTGATCTGTAACAGAACATGATAAAGCTATACGCATTTTCATTTCAACGTATATTTTAGTGCTTATATCCAATTAAGGTTCAAACACGCTGTCCTGGGCACACACCTCACCTATCTGGACTGTCTGTCCAGAACAGGGGGTTAGTTGTTAAGTGTTAGTGGTCATTAAGAGAGAAGAGGGTGCACCCATTGAGCCCTTAAGAACTCGCTCTGGGATGGAGCCGGTACCGGGCTGCAAACCCTTTACCTACCAGCCTGTAGTCCGAAGCTATGCACAATTGTGTTTTAATCTCCTACGTTCAAGGGACATAACTCTTACAAAATGAGTAAATCACCCACCCACCCAAAAAAACACAAAAAAAAACACACAAACAAATTCAACCTTGATCTGTAACATTACTTGATTAAGAAGCTTGTTTTGTTGAACGACACCACTAGACTTTAGTTTGACACAAAACACAAAATAACAATTTGAAGTTATTCGGAGGAACTTATTTTTGCGGGGAAGTAAATTTTCGGTTAAAATATCATTTCGCGTTAATTTTTTCCCACAAAGATATTTTTCTTTACGGTAATATTGTTGCCATATTCCTGGGTTGCGTGTTGGGTATTTTTACTAGCTTACCCACCGTTCAGAGAAAATTATTTGAACAGTTGAGTTGTTGTTTGTTTTAAACTTAGAATAAACATTATGGTGCTCCTTGTATTTTTTTCAGATTACGTGCGGCGGAACGTGTCCAGACGAACTCGATATACTATGACACATGCACTCTGGGCTGGTGTAACGTTGTATTTTGATTACCATAGAATAGAGGTGGGATATTTCTCGTTCTAGCCAGTGCACTACGACTGGTATGTGCTATCCTGTTTGTAGAATGGCGAATATAAAAGATCCCTTGCTATTAATCACATTTTTAGCGGGTTTCCTCTCTAAGACTATGCCAAAATTACCCAATAGTTGACATCCAATAGCCGATGATTAATAAATCAATGTGTTCTAGTGGTGTCGTTAAACAAAACAAACTTTTAAGTTTATTAAATGATGGTAACATGGAGTCTCTTATCCACTGCTCCAATAAACCACAGCTTACCCTAAAATAAAATACCAGTATCGGTGATGTAGGGTGTCTTAGACCGGTAGGTACACAATTTGATTGAAATCAGCTTCACTGATCTATAATCAAATTGGTAAGTATAGAGTTCGTATCCGTCCAACTCTCATTCAGAAGTGCTTAACTTAAGGCTGCGTCACACGATACGAGTGTCTCGTACGAAAATAGGCGATTGACAAAACAAACATTCTGATTTCATCGGTTGCTAGTGTTCTCGTACAAAGCACTCGTATCGTGTGGCGTTGCCTTTAGTTACCTACTTTGAATAAGCACCACCAGAAACACCATATGTATAAACCTGTATGTTTTAGTTCTAAAAGCGGACCATTTGCTTCAGCGGGGGCTGGGGTGGGGGTTCGTCAGAACCCCCCCTAGCCTATGCCCCTGCATTGTCATAGACAGACAGTCCAGGTGGCTGAGGCATGAGCTAAGAACCGCGTAATTGAATTTTAAGAGGGAAGTTTATAATCAACAAAAAAGTTATTATAAAATGAATGAATGACGACTGAACAAAACGATTACAAAGCATGCATCAATAAGCGATGTTATGTTTATAAATATGCACTTAAATACACAGATAAGGTTTGTGAACACCGGGTATCTTCACTGTTTTAAGTGTGATTCATGAGTGTATGTCATCACAGTTGTACGTATTGTAATGAAATTCTGTCCTGTGATAGTTTTCATTTAGTAAACTAGTCTTGGAGTGGCAGTCCTATTTGTGGCGATGCAAGGAGGATGAAATCTCCAGTAATAGAATCTCCTCGGGAGTGGCTGTCCTCTTATACTGTTGTAGACGAGACAGGTAATCAATAAGTAGTTTACCAATTTTCCATTCGACTCTGCATTGTGCAGCGATACGGTCTTGATCACGTTTCACGGTTTTGTCGTTCAGATTAAAAATTAACACCAAATACAGTTTAACTTTTTATTTTTATCAAATTTGTACAACAATATTAACATACATATATATATATATATATAATTATATTATTATGTGTGTGTGTAAGAGTAGAAATCAAAAAGAAAAACAGATTGACAGAAAAAATGTCTTTCAAACAATATTAAAGTAGAAATTAAAATAGTGCGTTATACAAAGGTTAAAACAAAAAAATTTGCTCATCTACATAAATGTAATACAATTTGCACAATCTGCAAGTATTTTGATTTTGATTCCTACAGTACTACATAATTAAGGTGAAAAATTAAATTTTTTATTTTGAATTTTATTTGTACAGTTCTAAATAACTGTGGTTCCACTAAAATTATGCTTTCTTTAATAATTATTTCCAATTTAGGGTTCAAGCGCACTGTCGTGGACAGCTATTTAGACTGTCCGTCCAGGACACTGGGTTAGTGATTAGTGTTTAGTGAGAGAGAAGTCTGGTTCATTTTGTATTCTGTCTTTAATTTTGTATTCTACAATTCTACGTACTTGTGGTATAATTTGTATTACACATTTTAATTTCATTTCATTCCATACAGTTCAGTGTAAATGTTTTACAATTGAGATTCTCAAACTAATTTTCATATTCTTTATTTTACTTTTATTTCCACCGTAAAATGTGCATTTGTATGTCTAACTTCAGTCCTACAGTTCTAAACAACACTTGATTTCTGTGGAGAAAGTAAACACCTTTTGTACTTTGGTTCTGAGGTGCTTGTCAAGCACTTTTATGCTGTTAACTTCACATTGGCAGCATTGCAAGAACGACAACCCAGAACAGGATGACGACTTCCGGAAATGTTTGGTGTCCTGGAAAAAAAAAACACAGAACAAATATAAATATAACTGTATTTTTTATTTTATGATAATCATTATTATTTGTTTAGTATTAGTTTATTCTGACAGTAGTAGTAGTAGTCATCGTAGTAGTCATCGTCGTAGTAGTAGTAGTCGTCGTCGTCGTAGTAGTAGTAGCAGTAGCAGTAGTAGTAGTAGTGATGATGATGATGATGAGAATAATAATAACTGTTCACACACACACACACACACACACACACACACAGAAAGAAAGAAATGTTTAATTTAACGACGCACTCAACACATTTTATTTACGGTTATATGGCGTCAGACATATGGTTAAAGACCACACATATTTTGAGAGGAAACCCGCAGTCGCCACTACATGGGCTACTCTTTCCGATTAGCAGCAAGGGATCTTTTATTTGCGCTTCCCACAGGCAGGATAGCACAAACCATGGCCTTTGTTGAATCAGTTATGGATCACTGCTCAGTGCAAGCGGTTTAATTGAGCCTTGTGGAGCACTCACTCAGAGTTTGGAGTTGGTATCTGGATTAAAAAGTCCGTTGCATCGACTGGGATCCGAACCCAGTACCTACCAGCCTGTAGACCGATGGCCTAACCATGACACCACCGAGGCCGGTCTACACAGAGAGAGAGAGACACACATACACACACACACACACACACACACACACACACACACACACACACACACACATACAGATACAGACAGACACACGCACACAGACAGACACAGCCACTCACACAGCCACACACACACAGACACACACACACACACACACACACACACAAAGACACACACACACACACACACACACAACAAACACAAACACACACACACACACACACACACACACACACACACACACAATTTACGTTTTTAAACATTACGTGACACAAAATAATAATAATAATAATAATAATAATAATAATAACAATAATAATCAGGCAGGTGTGATGCTGTTATGAAATGGATAGATTGTAATTTGAACATTGCCATTGCTAAATGCATATATATTTAATATTTTTGTACTGCATTTGTCTGCCGACGATTGCAGAATATGAATTTTAACTTTGACACTTTAAAAAACCATGGACAGTATTAACAAAACAATATGTTTCGGAATGGATTAAATTATATAAATTAAATTGATACAACATGCAGATACCCGTCTGTGGTTGTCCCACCTGAATTAACATTTGGAAGTGTGGGCGCCATTTGGTTGACCGTTGCTGCAAGAGCTCTGGATGTTTTGGCAGCAAATTCAATCATGCTGTCGGTGACTTTTTCCATGGTGTCACAGCGTTTATGGTAGCAGTTCTGCATGTAACCTCGGAAGTTGGCTGAAATCACACAAAAATTCATTAACTCATTTCTGTTTATTTCCGTGCTTATACCCAATTAAGGTTCAAACATGCCGTCCTGGGCATATACATCGGCTATATTGCCTGTATTCAGAACGGTTATTTAATGGTTAGGTGTTAATATACATTATTGTTGGTGAGAGATAAATCGGTGTATGAGCTATACACTCGTCTCCTTAGCCGATAAAACTAACCATGGATGGCAGCCGGTACCGGGGTGTGAACCAAATACATACCAGGCCCAAGTCCGCATAGTCGCTGAAACCGGGGGAGGGGAGCAAGGAATATTGACCCCCAACTTTGATGATAATACATTACCCCTCTCTCCCTTGCTGGAAGTCGAATTAATATATCACCTCAGTAGACCCATCTCCGATTGTTTTTTCCCATTCCAACCAATACATCACGACGTCGTGATGTGTGCTGTCCTGTCTGTGGGAAAATGCATATAAAAGATCCCGTGCTACTGATGGAAATGTGTAGCGGGCTTCCTCATTAATACCATATGGCTGAATTACCAAATGTTTGAAATCCAATAGCCGAGGATTAATAAATCAATGGGCTCAAATTTTAATGTTGTCAAAATGGTTTGCATGCGATTTATATCATTGTATCATTTCTCATATAGGTGATGATGACACTTTCTTACTCGTGTTGGTTATGAAAATTACTGGAACCCCTATCATCACACATGGCAATTGATTACTATTGTATCATTTCTCACATAAGTGATGATAACACTTTCTTACTCGTGTTGGTTATGAAAATTACTGGAACCCCTATCATCACACATGGCAATTGATTACTATTGTATCATTTCTCACATAGGTGATGACGACACTTTCTTACTCGTGTTGGTTATGGAAATTACTGGAACACCTATCATCACACATGGCAATTGATTACTATTTTATCATTTCTCACATAGGTGATGACGACACTTTCTTACTCGTGTTGGTTATGGAAATTACTGGAACACCTATCATCACACATGGCAATTGATTACTATTTTATCATTTCTCACATAGGTGATGATGACACTTTCTTACTCGTGTCGGTTATGAAAATTACTGGAACACCTATAATCCACATATGGGAATTGATCATTGTTGTGTCGTTCCTGACAGGTTATGCACTAGTATTACACTTTCTTACCTGTGTCGGGTTATGAAAGTTACTGGAACACCTACCAGCCACACATGGGACATTGATAATTGTTCTGTAGTTCCTGACATAGTATAGGCACTAGTATCACACCTTATTACCTGTGTCAGTTATGAAAATGGCGGGAATTCCCGCCTGCCAAAAAATGGCATGATCACTTCGCATGAAATGCTCGTATCTAGAAATGTCGTCTGGCGATATGATATTTCCCTTCAGCATAGACAGCATGAACTTCTCTACCTCGTACTGGCCCTGTCCCTGATTCTGGAACTGATTCACAAAGGCGTCGAGTATTCGGGAATCAGCTGGGCGGCCGATTGCAGTGAGAAAATCGCCCTGGGACCCATCACTAGCAATACTTTTAGCTGCCACAGGGAACAGCTGAAATAGAAAGTGATATAAAACCGTATTGATCTTAAAGTTTAACGACACCACTAGAGCACGTTGGTTTATTAATCATAGAGATACTACTGGATGTCAAACATTTGGTAATATTTTGACCTTTGGTTTTAAGAGGAAACCCGCTACATCCAACCTTTCCATTAGCAGCTAGGGTTCTTTTATATGCACTTTTCCATAGACAGGACAACACATAACACGGCTTTTGATATACCAGTTTTGAGGCACTGGTTGGAAGTTGGAACGTGGGGGTGTGTGTGTTTAAATCAGAAAGTAGTTTTATTAAACAAAATAAAACACAAAAAAACCCTGTAAAATAATAACTAAGGATTCTCCCGCTATCCCCATGCTGACGTATATCCTTGGGGAGGGTGTTGGGGTGGGGAGCGGGTGCACCCTCCGAATTTCGAAGTGCCCGGAAAAATTCAGTGTTTAGCAAATGAATAGAACAATTTTTATTATTTTAGTGGGTATATGTTACATATGTAATATGTTGGTCGGCTGAATGTTTCTGTGGAAGATTGTCATATTGAATTCTATATTTTATATATATATATATATATATATATATATATATATATATATATATCGAGAGAGAGAGAGAGAGAGAGATAGAGAGACAGACAGAGAGAGACAGAGACACACACACAGACACAGACAGACAGACAGACAGATAGACAGAGACAGACAGACAGACACAGACAGACACACAGACAGACACAGACAGACACAGACAGACATACACAGACACACATACAGACAGACAGACACACACATACAGAGACAGACAGACAGAGACAGACAGACAGACACACAGACACACAGACAGACACAGACAGACACAGACAGACAGACACAGACACACATACAGACAGACAGACACACACAGACAGAGACAGACAGACAGACACAGACAGACAGACACAGACACAGACAGAAAGACACATATACAGACAGACAGACACACACAGACAGAGACAGACAGACAGACACACAGACAGAGACAGACAGACAGACAGACATACAGAGACATACAGACAGACACACATACATACAGACAGACACACAGACAGACATACAGACACAGCCAGCCAGACACAGACAGACAGGAACACAGACACAGACAGACAGACAGACACAGACAGACAGACACAGACACACACAGCCAGACACACAGACAGACAGACAGAAACCCAGACACAGACAGAGGCAGACAGACAGACACAGACAGAGACAGACATACAGACACACATACAGACATACAGACACACAGCCATACAGACAGACAAACATACAGACAGACAGACACAGACAGACAGGCACACAGACACAGACAGACATACACAGACAGACAGACAGCCACACATACACAGACAGACAGACACAGACAGACAGACACAGAGACAGACAGACAGACACACACACAGACAGACACAGACACAGACACAGACACAGACAGATACAGGCAGACACAGACGGACAGACACACACAGACAGAGACAGACAGACACATACAGACAGACAAACACAGACAGACAGAGACAGACAGACACAGACAGAGACAGACAGACAGAGACAGACATACAGACAGACATAGACAGACAACCAAAGACAGACACAGACAGACAGACAGACACAGACAGACAGGCACAGACAGACAGACAGACAGACAGACACAGACAGACACAGACAGACACACACACACACACACACGAAAATATATTGAATGCATGTTAGTCCAGGAGCCAATTCTGAAAAGAATCCTAGAAAATGGGTGTGTACAACACCCACTACACAGTTTCAATTGTCACTTCAGGCAGTTTGGGGGATGCCTCTGGAATCTGTTAACCCTTATGTAGAGATGAATTCTGGCAGCAACAATGAGCGACAGCCTATTTTCTAAAGAGAATAAGTGGTGGTTTGGGTGCAAATCTCAACAATTTGATTTTCTCCGCTCCTACAACTAGTATCCCTCAAGGTGCCATTTTAAAGCATTGTAGTATACCCCCTCCTGAATCCGCCCCTGCCCTGTGATCAATTCTTGAAAAGCTCTAACCCTGCGCATCATCTCTGATGATACTGGAAGTTTCTGTGACTGCCTCGTCTCATCAAAGTTCATGATGGTGTCCATGACCATCACCCCCGACACAACCGGCGTGCTGCTCCAGAAGTTAGGCACCCACGTGTTCATGAAGTTTAGACAGCCACAACTTATACTGCCACATGCCGCATCGGTAACGGTGCGCACTGAAATATTAATACAATAATAGAGCAGCGAACATAGGCGTACGGGTCCCCAATTTTGTAGGGGGTGCGGGTGGGGAAGGCGAGCTTTTGCCCGAATTAAACGAAAATGCCTAAATTTGGGATAACAACATTTATTCATATTAGCATTACTACCCAACAGCTATGTAGGATTGCAAACGTATCACTACGCATTTTTACATGGATTACAAATAATTTTGAGGGTAGAATGATGGAAATACATGGTAAAAAGGTCTCAGGTTAAAACATTTAGCTCGAATATCTGTATCACTTGAAGTTTTGTTCCAGCACTAGGAGGATGTGTGTGTGTGTGTGTGTGTGTGTGTGTGTGTATGACTGTGTGTGTCTGTGTTGTGTGTGTGTATGTCTGTGTGTGTGTGTGTCTGTGTGTGTGTCTGTGTGTGTGTGTGTGTCTGTGTGTGTGTCTGTGTGTGTGTGTGTGTGTGTGTGTGTGTGTGTGTGTGTGTGTGTGTGTGTGTGTGTGTGTCTGTGTGTGTGTGTGTGTGTCTGTGTATGTCTGTGTATGTATGTGTGTGTGTGTCTGTGTGTGTCTATGTCTGTGTGTGTGTGTGTGTGTGTGTGTGTGTGTGTGTGTGTGCGCGTGGCTGTCTCGTAAGCTTATGACAGCAAATGTCATGGTGATACCATACAATATGAAAACCAGAGTACATTGATTTATTAATCATCGGCTATGGATGTCAAGACTTATAGTCTTAGAGAGCAAACCCGCTACATTTTCCCATTTCATTTCATTTATACTTATTTTCATGTTTATATCCAATTAAGGTTCAAGCACGCTGTCATGGACACTCACCTCTGCTATCTGGGATGTCTGTCCAGGACAAAGCAGAAGGTTAATGGTTAGTTGTTAGTGAGAGAGAAGTCGGTGTAGTGGTCTTACACCTACCCACTGGATGGGAGCCAGTGCCAGGGTGTGAACCCAGTACCTACCAGCCTTATCTCCGATGGCTTAATCACAACACCACCGATTTGCCATTAATAGCTAGGGATATTTTTTATGCACCATCCCAACAGACAGAATAGCACATAGCACGGCCTTTGATATACCAGCCGTGGTGCCCTGGCTGGAAAGAGAAATAGCCCAATGACCAGACAATATGAGTGCGATAATACGATAATAGCCGATTGTGATTAGACAAACATTATTACGATTTTTTGATATGCAATCGGCTATTCTCGTATGAGACACTCGTATCGTGTAGCGCCGCCTTTAGTATATGCACAGATAGGTCTATCCCCAAACAACAACTCCGAGAAACCCATGGTGATCCCACAGATATGGTAATCCCACAGACATGATAGCACATACCACGGTCTTTGATATACCAGTCGTGGTGCACTGGCTGGAACGAGAATTAGCCCAAGGGGCCCACTGACGGAGATCGATCCCAAACTGACCGCGCATCGAGCGAGCGCTTTAACACTGGGCTACGTCCTGCCCCTTATCTGAAATATTAACTTGATGATAAATATGTTAACTAACACCAATACGGTTTAAATCTATTTTACTGTATCAGCCTACTTTCTGTTCCAATTTACAAGGAGAAAGTGTATTTCCTACTTTTGCTTTCATTTAAGCGCCGCATTCCAAACTTCTTTTCATTCTGGAACATTTTAATACGTACACCAAATAATAGATGAGGGGGGAAGGTGGGGGGGGGGGTGGTGGTGGGGGGTTTTAGGGTCACACAGACACACGCACACACACACACACACTATTTAAGGGGGTTAACTCATGTTCCTTGTTAGTTTATCCAGCAATTTTATTGCACTAGTAGACTAACTACCGTGCGACACAGACTTTAAATTTATATGTCCCCTGGATGGGGAGCCATGGCCCCCACGTGTTTCTGTTGGATCTTCATAAAAAACCCACTGAAAATAAACTACAGTTCTCTAATAAAAAAAAAGTAAAGTTTGTTTCATTTAACGACGCCACTAGAGCACATTGATTTTTTATCTTATCATCGGCTATTGGACGTCAAACATATGGTCATTCTGACACTGTTTTTTAGAGGAAACCCGCTGTCGCCACATAGGCTACTCTTTTATGACAGGCAGCAAGGGATCTTTTATTTGCACTTCTCACAGGCAGGATAGCACAAACTATGGCCTTTGTTGAACTAGTTATGGATCACTGGTCGGTGCAAGTGGTTTACACCTACCCATTGAGCCTTACGGAGCACTCACTCAGGGTTTGGAGTCGGTATCTGGATTAAAAATCCCATGCCTCGACTGGGATCCCAGTAGCTACCAGCCTGTAGACCGATGGCCTAACCACGACGCCACCGAGGCCGGTTGTTCTCTAATTAGTTCTTCAGATCTAGTGTGCATGTTGCTTGATTCCACTTATATAGCAGCAAAATGAGGCGGCACTTTGGCTTAAAGGGTCGATAGCTCACAAGTTGTACGGTCAATCTATGTTGATTTCTTTATCTGATAGTTACCAAGCGACTGTACTTTATAAAAATAGCATTCACGTAGCCCTATCAATATTATTGTATTTTTACACAGATGTAGAAGACCATAGTTATTTGTGAATCTTCATCTGAAATTCATTCATACGAAATCCCTGGCATTATAAAGTTTGTTTTGTTTAACAGCACCAGTAGAGAACATTGATTAATCAATCATCGGCTGTTGGATAAACATTTGGCAATTCTGTCTCGTAGTCATCAGAGGAAACCCGCTACATCTTTCCTAATGCAGTAAGGGATCTTTTATATGCACTTTCCCACATACAAGATAGCACATACCACAACCTTTGATATACCAGTCGTGGTGCACTGGCTGGTACGAGAAATAGCCCAATGGGCCCATCGACAGGGATCGATCCCACACCGACCACGCATCAAGCGAGCGCTTTACCACTGGGCTACGTCCCGGTCCCTGGCATCATAAATGCTTGGCTGTTTTAAAAATAAAGAATCATACAAACATGGATCTATGCAAAAACAACAATTGCACCCATTTCGCAACAGTGTACAGAATATATTCTAACACAGTAAACCGGCATCGGTAGCGTCATGGTTAAGCCATCGGACATAAGGCTGGTAGGTACAGGGTTCGCAGCCCGGTACCGGCTCCCTCCCAGAGCGAGTTTTAACGACTAAATGGGTAGGTGTTAGGCCTCTACACCGTCTTCCCTCTCACTAACTACTAACAATTAATAACTAACCCACTGTCGTAGACAGACAGCCCAGATAGCTGAGGTGTTCCCAGGACAGCGTGCTTGAACCTTAAATGAATATAAGCACGAAAATAAGTTGAAATGAAATAATGACACAGTAAATGGTGGTGTGCAACCATTACGGCGTGGCGATAACGTTACCGTCTTCCCACTCTTCCAGGTCGAACGCCGCGAATATGACGGTGTTGTTCCTAAGCGGTTCACTCGCCACTTTCTTTGCTGCCTGCAACATCGCGACGACGGCAGCTCCATTGTCATCAACACCTGAAAACAAAAATCAAACATGTAACCATGTGGGTTTTATTGTTTTAATGATTTTAGTATGCACAAAACACATGCACCTAAACCTTTGGCTAGGAGCTGTAGGGACAAGCAATTACCTGTCTAAACATCTGACCTCTGACCAGGGACAGAGACGATCAACCAATAGACTGGCCAGCTGTATTTGACTCAGTTGGTGGCTATTCATTGTCACTCGCCTGACATTCTTTCACATGTCACGATCTGCACAGGCTATACACTCGATCTGCCTTTAATCTACACAGGAATAACTGACGTTTTCACCGTTTTCGTGATGTTATCGCCCTAATGTCCACAGCAGAAGGGTTTGACTGACTATATACCAATATTCTCCGGAATACAAAAAAGAAAGAAAGAAAGAAATGTTTTATTTAACGACGCACTCAACACATTTTATTTACGGTTATATGGCGTCAGACATATGGTTAAGGACCACACAGATTTTGAGAGGAAACCCGCTGTCGCCACTACATGGGCTACTCTTTCCGACTAGCAGCAAGGGATCTTTTATTTGCGCTTCCCACAGGCAGGGTAGCACAAACCATGACCTTTGTTGAACCAGTTATGGATCACTGGTCGGTGCAAGTGGTTTACGCCTACCCATTGAGCCTTGCAGAGCACTCACTCAGGGTATGGAGTCGGTATCTGGATTAAAAATCCCATGCCTCGACTGAGATCCGAACCCAGTACCTACCAGCCTGTAGACCGATTGCCTAACCACGACGCCACCGAGGCCGGTCTAAACTCTCCGGAATAAAGAACCCTATTAAAAGCTATCTTCACCGAGTCCAGTTCTCTGTTCGGGGGGAAATAACAAAAGAAACTAAAAGCTTTTTTTTTTTTTTTTTTTTTTTTTATCTCCACAACTCCACAATTGTATGAAGTAGGTTGGCTGGGGGTGGGGGCGAACCATGTGCCAACTGATTCAACAAAAGTTAGTTTATTTTGTTTAACGACACTACTAGAGCACATTGATTTATAAATCACCGTCTATTGGATGTCAAACATTTGGTAATTTTGACTTACTGTCTTAGAGAGGAAACCCGCTACATTTCCCCATTAGTAGCAAGGAATCTTTTATATGCACCTCCAACAGAGAGGACAGCACATACCACGGCCTTTGATATACCAGTCGTGGTACACTGGCTGGAACGACTGAACCAACAAGAACAATGTTGGTATAACGAAATTCCCGCCTCACCCCCTTACACATTCTACTCCTATTTAGAGCCTTACCCAGTGGTATTAACTGCAGAAGATTCAAGCATGAATTTATTTAAATTAGAAGTATATTAGGTGAAATTGTCAACAAGAAATGGAACTGTCATATTATGTATAAAGTAAACTGATACGTGGTTTAATATCGAGAGTTAAAACAAAACCTGTCAGTTTTGCAATACAGATCCACCTAATAGTGGTTTGGTGAGGATATCACCTACACTAAGGAAAACATCTCACCTGAGGTATCTCTCATAGTGTCATAATGCGCAGCCACGCCCACAATGACGTCATCGTCTGTGTTGAAGTGTTTACCTTTCAGAACACCAATGACGTTTATACCAGACACCTGGAAAATGAAATGGATGTTAGGAACAAAAGTGGATTTGGGGAAACGACCTGGAATCAGATTCCTCCTTTCTCTCTGTGTGTGCGTTTGGATGTTGGAGAATGTTCGGGAGTAATTTCAATAATCGAAATGCAGTAGCATATTATCCATTATTGAAATTAAGTGGTGGGAGGGGCATTAAGTGGGTGGCCTATCCTGAACACATGCCATTAGGTCAATATGACAAAAAAACCCGACAAAAAACAAAAACGACAATAAAACCCCCCAACCAAATCAGGTACTGAAATAATGTATGTCTGACTAGTTAGTGAGAGAGAAGTCGGTGTAGTGGTCTTACACCTCCCCATTGCGTTGTTAAAACTCACTCGGGTTATTGAGAGAGACGTCGGTGTAGTGGTCTTACACCTCCCCCTTGCGTTGTTAAAACTCACTCGGGTTATTGAGAGAGACGTCGGTGTAGTGGTCTTACACCTCCCCATTGCGTTGTTAAAACTCACTCGGGTTATTGAGAGAGAAGTCGGTGTAGTGGTCTTACACCTCCCCATTGCTTTGTTAAAACTCACTCGGGTTATTGAGAGAGAAGTCGGTGTAGTGGTCTTACACCTCCCCACTGCGTTGTTAAAACTCACTCGGGTTATTGAGTGAGAAGTCGGTGTAGTGGTCTTACACCTCCCCACTGCGTTGTTAAAATTCACTCGGGTTATTGAGAGAGACGTCGGTGTAGTGGTCTTACACCTCCCCACTGCGTTGTTAAAACTCACTCGGGTTATTGAGAGAGACGTCGGTGTAGTGGTCTTACACCTCCCCACTGCGTTGTTAAAACTCACTCGGGTTATTGAGAGAGACGTCGGTGTAGTGGTCTTACACCTCCCCAAAACTCACTCGGGTTATTGAGAGAGACGTATGTGTAGTGGTCTTACACCTCCCCATTGCGTTGTTAAAACTCACTCGGGTTATTGAGAGAGACGTCGGTGTAGTGGTCTTACACCTCCCCACTGCGCTGTTAAAACTCACTCGGGTTATTGAGAGAGAAGTCGGTGGAGTGGTCTTACACCTCCCCATTGCGTTGTTAAAACTCGGGCTATTGAGATAGACGTCGGTGTAGTGGTCTTACACCTCCCCATTGCGTTGTTAAAACTCACTCGGATTATTGAGATAGACGTTGGTGTAGTGGCAGGAAATTGTGCAGGGCGTCTAGACCTTGGCGAGCGAAATTGTTAGGTAGGGGGGTCGTGTCATGCTCCACCGGAAAATACATTAGAAAAAAGAAAAGACATTTCGCTTGGAAAAAGACACAGTTTCGACCTCAACACCTCACCCCCAGCACACGCAATTGATCAGAGTTAAGCAACACGTGATACCTGCAAATTAAATTTCTTTTTCGGGGTGGTGGTGAGATGGTAGAGCAACTGCCTCACCTGACCCAGTCTGCTACCTACGGTCCAGTAATTATCATTCGTATTGTTACTAACCTTATTTAAAAGTGTGTTAAACGTGTCGAGGTGAGTCTCCAGTCCGTATTCCCGAAACTCGTCTCTGATGAACCGCATCGCTCTCATCTTGTATTTCGGGTAGGTCGCGTGATGTCTCGGCTGAGAAAAGTGTGACTGTAGTGCATCTTTCATCCATTTCTTATTGATCTCACCATGAGCCGCAAAGATTACAACTGAAAAAAAATCCAATAACTGAGTCCGTAAGTACTGGGTTCGCATCCTGGTACCGGCTGCCAACCGTAGTGAGCTGTATCAGTTCAGTAGGGGTAGTGTAAGGCCACTAATCAAAATTCTCTCTCACTAACAATTAACCAACTGTCCCGGGCCACGTTTCACGAAGCGATATTAGCGTTAAGATAATCTTAAGTGCATAACTATTGTATGCACCTAAGATGATCTTAGCGTTAAAGTACGATTACGATCCATACCAATACTAAAGGTAAAGTTTGTTTTGTTTATCGGCACCTCTAGAGCACATTGATTAATTAATCGTCGGCTATTGAATGTCAAACATTTGGTAATTCTGACACATAGTCTTTAAAGAAAATCCGCTAAATTGTCCTATTGGCAGCAAGGGATCGTTCGTATGTACTCCCCCCTCTCCCCAGACAGCACATCACATACCAGTCGTGGGGCACTGGTTGGGACGGGACAAAACCGCATCAGAGAAATAAGTACTGAAATCACACCATGAGACGTGTTATGGACCATTGCAAACTGATGGCTAATATGTCTTGTAATGTGATTGGTTAATTACCCTGCTTTCCGGGATCAAATAAACAATATCACCCGCAAACCTAATGACGTCATTAGAAAGTGGGATAGGCCGAGTTAAAGTTACAGTGTCTGGTTACCATATAATAATATCATGCACAAATATGAAATACAAGTTCAACTGCACTTTTAAAAAATTCGTGTGTGTTCGCTAAGAACGGAGAACGTCAAAAGTTTACGCTTGATACGTCGCCTGTGCGACCATTGCTTGGCAAACCACTAACGACAGCCTGTTGTCAATTTCAGTTAACAGGTGCGTTTGCGGATTTTAAATTGTAGGGTTCGTCTCAAAAAATGAAATGAGAATTCTTGCGCTGTACAAAGAACGTTCGGTTAAAACTGGTTTTGATCTTGACAACGTACTATCGACAATCGTATCTTCCTATTTAAGAATTAATATTTTATAAAGTGTTAGTAGAACTTTCAAAGTTTAGTTTGTATAACACATTGATTATGTATATATTTTAAATAAAATATACTAAAGTAGAAAATGACCGTTTTCACTTTTGGTGAATGGAAATGTATATTCTAAATAATAAAATGTAAGTAAAGTGCAATTTTATTTGTAAGAAAATGGGTTTAATAGCGAAAAACAACGGCGTAATAGTTAACAACTAGGGCGTGTCCCTTTAACGACATTAGTGTTACAGCATATTGATTTAATAATCATCTGCTTTTGGATGTCAAACGTTTGGTAATTTTGACATATAATCTAAGAGAGGAAACGGCCGCATGTGCAGGGGGGAGGGTATTGGGGGTCGAAACCCTTCCCTGACCAAGATAAAAAAAAATTGAAATATATTTTCCGAGGGAGCATGGTCCCATATAAACTTCGCTCAACGCAGTCTATTACCCCTAACCCCGCTGAAATCCCTGCACACGCGCCTTGGAAACCCGCTACATTTTAAAAATAGTTTTTTACTATTTTGTTTTTTAGCAAGGGATCATTTATATGTACCATCCCACAAACAGGATATCACATACCATGGCCTTTTATATACCAGTCATGGCATACTGGCTGGAACAATCCCGCCGATGGGGATCGATCCTAGACCGACCGCGCATTAAAAAAAAACCCACCACAATTTTAGGTCTAAGTAATGAATAGAAATAACATATAGTCTTCATAAATGTTACGTATATCGAACATACCGCCCTCTTCCTCTACCCCTAGAGCGTTACGTAATTATTAACACCCCCTTACATGTAACGCGTATGCCAACCGCTGGTCACTGTCAAAATTTCAAGGCAAATCCTCCACCGACCCCTGGAAAGGTATTGTACCATACCTCTATGGATATAAATATATTTTGGAGGTATGAGACGACCCCTCAATCAAGACAGTTAAATTTGTTTAAAATCACGTGAGAAGCTCAGCGCCTGCGCAAATCGCGTAAATTCCCATTTCTACTGGCGTCCCGCTAAATGAAGAAAAACAAGCTGGCCATTGGGTTTGCAGTTGACCTAGATAATGTAGATAAGCGAGCATTGCGAAACTATAGCGATGTGGTGGGCCTTTTATGTACCAAACAGAACTGAATCATCTATTCTAAATGCTTAAATAATAAAAAATATTCCAGACACTGCAGCTTTAACTGTTCAAGTGTCTACGGTTAGATTGTAACAAAGTATTTTTTACTGTTGGTTTTTTGTGTCTTTTTTTTTTTGGGAAAAAAGCTAGACATTTATTTGGTTTCATGGAAAAACACTTCATTATACAACGGAGATAACTATATAACCATATCCGCAAATAATAATAATAATAAAAACTCCACATGGAAATAAAACCATAATGAGCCAAATGAAACCGTGTAAAACTTCATGAAACTGTTTAAAACCTCATTAAACCGTGTAAAACCTCATGAAACCGAAATTAATGATATACGGTGGTAACGATGATTTCTTTTGTACAGCTTTATTTATTAACTAGTAATCGTTGACCCTTTTGTGTAGGGGACACATTTAAACAAGTCTGACCTCCCCTCCAAAAAAAAAAAAAAAAAAAAAAAGACACGCACACACGCACGCACCCACCCACGCGCACATAAACAAATAACAACAGTACTTTGTCAGAGCCACGAGGAAATCGTTTGTACTAAATGTCGTTGATATCTGCATGATGAAACATGGCTGAGATGTTGTATTTTGAATTGGCCTCAAAATAACAACACTTGCAAGGCCATAAAAGGATTATTTGGACCACGTTTGGTAAAAAATCTGCTTGGTGGAATGTGAGAAGAATTCGAAGATGTCTTGGACAATTGAAGGTCATGATGGCCTTCATGGATTTAGAATTGATCCGAAAAATAACACCTTTTCACAGCCATGAAAGGATCATTTGGATCAAGTTTGGTTGAAACCTGCCTGGTGGAAATTGAGAAGAATTCGAAAATGTCTCAGTCAATCAGAGGTCAGGACGGCCATCTTGGATTTTGAATTGGCTCGACAAATAACAAGACTTGGTGAACTAATAATCGGTGTTACAGATCATAGTGTTATTTATAAATGATGTAATTTTTAACGCTGTTTACAACAGTGTATCACGACTGGCATATCAAAGGTCGTAGTATGTGCTATCCTGTCTTTGGGAAAGTGCATATAAAGGATCTCTTGCTGCATTAGGAAAGATGTAGCGGGTTTCCTCTGATGACTACGAGTCAAAATTACCAAATGTTTGACATCCAATAGCCGATGACTGATTAATTAATGTGCTCTAGTGGTGTCGTTAAACAAACAAATAATTAAAAAACCCCCACAAAAAACCCCTCACAACTGATATGCTGTTTCAATAGAGGCTCGTTTGGATGCAGTTATAAAATATTTTATTCAAAATTTAATTCCAGTCCACTGGACGTACTTAAAATACTTAAAATGTTGACATGACGACACATGCCCTTTAAAAGCTCTGAGGACAATCTGGGCCATTCTCTGCGTCGTACGTACATGAACGAACTGAATGGTTGAAACCTTAAAGGGACATACCCTAGTTTGAACCCGTTGAAATTAACACTAAGTTTAGTGAATCTACAAACATGTAACACATTTGGATAAAGTTACAACTGAGACAAACATGATTCTGTGACTTTGCATTGGTGAAATACCCTCTAAAAATAGACTAAAACTCGACTCCATAACTGATACTTCTCAAACGCACGTGCGTTTTTAAAAATATGAGAAATGTATTTTGTGATATTAAAAACACTAGGATGACCAAAAACACTTCGAATGTACGGGAATTGATAATTAAAGCCATAAAATCTAAGTAAAGTATGATTTCCGTTATCAAAAACGGCTATAATAGTAAAACAAAATATGCCTTAGTGTTTAAAAACTAGGGCATGTCCCTTTAGATAAATATCATTGTTACAGACGAGATATACGATATCAAGCTATTTTATAGCATATCATTATTATAGCATCATATTACACATGTATTTTTGTTTCAGTTATTCTAACAACGATTGTGTATCAGATATGTACAACATTCCGCCATGATAGCCCCATTTTGTGTCTGTCTAGTAACCTAGGGTTACACGATTGAACATGGCCGACAGTTCCAAGATTTGAGGATGTTCGTAAAGTTTCTGAGTACTATTATAATAAAACAAATAAATGAATTTTTTGAATGTTTGCGTGGGGATTCTCTATTTGATTTTCACAGGAAACCTATTAAAAACATTATTTGAAATTTCAGAAAAGAAAACAAAGCTATTTACGCACGGATGAGCGCGCGTGCACACACACACACACACACACACACACACACACACGCACACATCCATACGCGTACACATACACGCATGTAGACGTATACACAAACACACACACAAGCACACACCCATACGCGTACACACATACACACACACAAGCACACACCCATACGCGTACACATACACGCATAAACACACACACGCAGGCACGCACACGCACATAAATACATATATACACAGTAATGATCCAATTAAAATCTTACCTGCAAAAAGAAACAAAAGCTGTCGACAAGACCACTTCATTTTTATAACTATATAACAAAATTTTAAAACTTATTTATTCACTTATAATCAACCTAACACTTTATAAAACTAAACTTGCATATGCCACGATAGAGCTGGTATAGCTAGCCTACCTAAAATGCAATAAAAGGTAAAATGCTGGAAACCAAAAGTAGCTCTATTACTAAGAAATCGTTCCCGACAAGGACGTCCAAGTCTCTTATCAGCCAATTGTTGATATTTAGTACATGCAATTCCATTAAAGGTACACCCTCCCCCCGCAATGACATCATGACGTACACATACTACACCGACGTCTTAGGATTACAGTTACCTTTCTTGTGACGGTATGAATTAAGCGATTCAGTGGCACACATATAATAAAGGGCAGGCGCATGCTCAAGGCGATTTTTTTTTGTTGTCAGAAAGCAGCTCGGCTGGCCAGCAGAAAACACCTCAGAATAGCCATGAAGGGACGGTCCGGATTTAGGTCAGTCGGTTGAGTTGCTTGCGCCGCAGGATAGAAACAGGTCGACCAACTTTCCGGAATTTTCACTTCAGTGAATAAGAAACACCTCAGTGGATTCATCCAGCTATATTTAGAACTCACAATTAAAGCAGACCTTCGTTTTTGACGGGCGCGAGCGCTAACACGCCCGTCAACCCCCGTCAACTCAATCTGACGGGCGCGAAATAATGTGCCCCTAAATTGAACAAATCAGGCTTGTATTTTTTTATTTTTTTTTAACTCTGCCATTTTAATTGTTTATTAAATCCAATCCACAACGCCACAAACCTTTCCATTCTGTTCACAATGAACTTCCTAGAATACATTTTATAAACTGAAACACGATTGGTTGGTTATCTTTACACTGAGCCAATCAGTTAGGAGTTCACTTATTATTAAGATCTTGTCGGTTTTGTTTTGTTTTGTTTAATTTCGTACAATGCAGGTAATGATCGCAAAATTAATTTTACACTGTCGTCGTTTTGATCACGTGCAGAAAAAATAATAGGTGCGTTGTCCAATAATTCTATGATGTGTATAATGTTTATACATGTTGATATCACAGTAAACGCGTACACCAACAACAAACGAATTTAGTAAAGGTTTTGTTTTTGTTAATAACATAGCGACGTACTCCAGACACCCCTGCGCGTGCTGTAACCTCACCGTGGTGCAGGGGTGTAACATTCTTTTTGAGAATGGCCAATACAGCACAAATTGAAATTTAGAGTACAAGTCAGTATCTATCTGTGATATTTGTATTTTTACACAGTCCTTTACACTGTGTTTTTATTTAACTGTTGAATTTTTATATTGATGTTGATCATCACTTTGTTTTCCATTACCATTGTTTGACACCCAATAGCCGATTTATTTTTCGTGCTGGGATATCGTTAAATATCCATTCATTCTTACTCCAGACATTTCTACTTTCTGTTTCACGATACTGCCACGTGATTTAAAGCCAAGAAGATTGACCTTGGTAGAGTCAGATTTCAAGTACATGTGATCGGTTGACGGGCACCTGAAACAAACACACCGATTTAATTTCAACTCAGTAATTCCAATTTACCGAGTGTAAAGCATGTATATTTTAAAATTAAATGTACATTAGGTTTGTTTGTTTTTGTTTTGTTTAATGGGTTGCTATGATTCGAGTGTATAATAAATGACGTGTTAACTACAGTACACCGAAAATGAAAGCTAATCCTGTTTGTAAAAAAATATATTTATAAAAATTGTAGTAAGATATATTTGGGTAGAAAACAATAGATGTTGACATTTTCTCTATTATAACATTTTTTTTTTTTTTTTTTTTTAATAAAGAATTTGCAGGTACATAACAGGTATATTATGATAAATGTGATAACCCTGTGCCATGTGGTTGTTACACTTTTACATTCAGTTCACAGGTTTGTGTCCATGGAGAAATCATATCATTCTGCGATGAAAACCAAAATTATTGTACTTGTTTTAAATAAAACAGAATAAGCACAAACAAATCAGTTTCAATTCCTTATTCATAAATAGTCAACAGATTATCACGATTCAGAAAAAAAGAAAGAAAGAAAGGTTTTATTTAACGATGCACTCAGCACATTTCATTTACGGTTATATGGCGTCAGATATATGGTTAAGGACCACACAGATATTGAGAGAGGAAACCCGCTGTTGCCACTTCATGGGCTACTCTTTTCAATTAGCAGCAAGGGATCTTTTATATGCACCATCCCACAGACAGGGTAGTACATACCACGGCCTTTGATATACCAGTCGTGGTGCACTGGCTGGAACGAGAAATAGTCCAATGGGCAATCATGATTCAGAATTGTAATGCAACATGATATGTTGTGTTCATGGTGTTTCTTTTTCTTGTGTAAGACTGCAATGGCCTATTCCTTCATCTTTGAGAATAACCATCATATTAGTTAAATTAGGATATTTATTTTGAAAACACAAAACATTAACCCTTAAAGGGACATACCCTAGTTTTTAAACACTAACACATATTTTTGACTATTATAACCGTTTTTGATAACTTAAATCATACTTTACTTAGATTTTATTATTTAGATTATCAATTTCCGTACATTCGAAGTGTTTTTGGTTATCCTGGTGTTTTTAATATCACAAAATGCATTTCTCATATTTTTAAAAAAGCATCGTGCGTCTGAGAAGTAACAGTTATGGAGTCCAGTTTTAGTCTATTTTTATAGGGTATTTCACCATTTCAAAGTCACAGACTCATGTTTCACTCAATTGTAACTTTATCCAAATGTGTTACAGGTTTGTAGATTAACTAAACTTAGTGTTAATTTTCATGGGTTGAAACTAGGGTCTGTTCCTTTAAGATATTTAATTTAGAAATCATTACTCCTCAAACTTAATCATGTTCATGGGTGCAATTCCTCTCGGTCTCTTGTCTCTAATTCTGATTATTTTGAGGGGTGCGATTTCCCCCTCTGCATTTTGAGGTGTGTGATTTTTAGCACTCCTGGGTTTTTCAATAACAAAGGTCTGTTTATTAAAGCCCCCACTAAAAAAAAAGGTACTGTCGGAAATAGAATAAAAATGATTTTCGTCGATTATTTCTTTCATATTAAACTGACAAGTAAATATTTTGTAAATACCCATTCAATGATACTTTACATAATTTAGCATTTACTTGTTTGGGCTCTCATTGATGTACAAGGTAGTGTTTACTCTTGAAATTAAACTAAAGATGTCAATAAACAGGTGATTTTTGACCTTTATTGGAACAGACTATAACACATTTTGATCGTAAAGTTTGTTTTATTTAACGACGCTGCTAGAGCACATTGATTTTTTATCTTATCATCGGCTATTGGACGTCAAACATATGGTCATTCTGACACTGTTTTTAGAGGAAACCCGCTGTCGCCACATAGGCTACTCTTTTTACGACAGGCAGCAAGGGATCTTTTATTTGCGCTTCCCACAGGCAGGATAGCACAAACCATGGCCTTTGTTGAACCAGTTATGGATCACTGGTCGGTGCAAGTGGTTTACACCTACCCATTGAGCCTCACTCAGGGTTTGGAGTCGGTATCTGGATTAAAAATCCCATGCCTCGACTGGGATCCGAACCCAGTACCTACCAGCCTGTAGACCGATGGCCTGCCACGACGCCACCGAGGCCGGTACATTTTGATCGATATGTGTCAATTGCATTTACCTTTAAAGAAACTTTTAATTTAAAACTGCAAGTAAACTGATTATTTTGAATTGCAGCATAAATTATTAATTATGACAAGAATATTTATTGAATATAAATTCAAGTACATTAGAAATTTACCCAGTCTTGCAACAATTTAAAGGTGCTAAAGGAGCTGTGATAAAGATTCTCCAATAAAAATGTATTTTCTACCAGTAGATAAAATTATTTCCTATAATCTTTTATGGGCATATTGTTAAAGGTGTCTTCTTTAAATGTTAAATAAAACTTTTATATTAAAAAAAGAAAACAAAAAGAAAAAAAAGATTTGCAATAGCTGTCATTGGGCAACATTGAGATAGCACCTTTAAAGGTAGAGTAAACTCAAACAAGAGATTTATACTGACACTTTAACAAATGAAAAACTGAGTTAATAAAAAAAACCCATGATTATTCCTGCTAACTGACGTCAGCTCCGTACATCTGCTCTATGCACAGTGTAAACAAACGCTCTAATTTACGACAAGGCGCTTCGCTTTCATCAACCTGACTTGTAAAACAACATAAATGACTTGATAGTATAATAAACTATTTAACTAAATATATTTCAATTTGCATCAATAGAACGAAATGGAGTTATAGTATTTTTCTTTTTTGTTAAAACCAAAGAAAAAATTCATATTATTAGGCCTATTGGTACGTTCGAGCAAAAACGACCACTCACGATACCCAAGTGGTAATTTTCTTTTCTTTGGAATACGTAATTGGTCAGTTTTGTGATTTTAGATGGGAAAGTCTACTTAATCAAGGGTTTTACAGAATTAATTACAGTAATAAAGCAGATGGCTGTTCGATTACGATTAGAGGAGTGTTCGTACTACTTGGTCAACGTGTCAATTTCATTGCTGTTACAATATGTGTAGCCCGAGTACTCTGACTGTAAGAGAGCTAGACGGACATTTGGACATAAATACGCTCTCATTACAGTCAGAGACCAAGCTATGTATTTTTTTGGCAATTCCCGACAACCAAAAGTTGGCAAAGATTTCCGCTCTAATATCACAACAATCCTATGTTTGATGTTAAATACTTTTACATCGATCATTTTCGAGTTAATTGATTAAAAAAAATCCATATATTAATCACTAATACACACACTACAGAAAGAAACCCGACAGCACCCACATTCAGCTAAGCTTCGGCAAACTCCGGACAGCAGAATTCTAAGTTCGCCGACTGTCACGGGGATCCTATAATACCCGTAACTGAATAAAACACGATTATCCAAATATCTCTTCTAACTGTATATCTATTAGATCTCTCTGTATCGGGCAGTCTAATACCCGAGTGGCTCGGCTCTAGGTATGATCAGAGATAAGATCTTATATAATATATATATGTAGCACGTTTAGTTCACTAGAAAACACAACAAAACACAATACACTTTGGAATCTGTATTAACACTACGCTGACAAATGTACTTGCCGCAGTAATTAATTAACAACAACAATGTAATAACAACCCAGAGCTAATGACTTAATTAGTTAATCACTAGGTGTCTAGTTTACACAATATTCGAATCACTTCACAGTGATATAATCCACACGCGTGTGATAATTGAGAAACGCTGCCAGGGGAACTTAATTAATAAAGGAATTACAACTCTATTCCTAACTGGTTAATTTTTAATTAACCCTTAACTACTCATTCAGTAACCTTGTAATACAGAATTAATACTGGTACATATCACAATAAAGACAATAACCTACAGTTTACCTAGGTCCTCTAGGATGACCGGCTAAGCTTTATCTTACCAAATACTCGTATAAAATATTAGAACAGTGAAGCCTACAATTTACTTCGTCAGATTACCGGAGACACTGTCTAAAGAATATTGGTACAATACAGTATTAAAATATTTAAAGTCACATCAATCACATCAAGGTTATACAAGAGAGCAGAAAAATATATTTACCAGTCCAGTCGGACTACGTTCCCCGCGAGCCTTCCAATGTTTCACCGCGATATATCTAAATCCTATCTATTTATTCAAAAATCCCAGAGACAGCGAATATCGCCTGGGGGCACAACGCGGTACCTCACCTATCATGTGATATTGCCACAACTCCCAGAGACGGTATTTTCTCTTAGATGGCCAGATAGACCGACGCCTAGTTCGCTAGAACCCACGGTAGTAAAACCGCACTACCGGAGGTATTACGTAACTACTGGCCACATAGCCTCCACACCTGGTCTGGGTGTGTATTAGGGGGTACGGTCGCGCGGAGGTATTACGTAACCAAGCTGCACACAGCCCTCTAAAACAATTAACATCGCCACAGGCGAAAAGATAAGAGCATGTTCCGTCACACCGACCTATATCGTGACGTTGCGTCACATGATCGCCCACTCAGCCATTCCGTCTACTGGGCGGAATCGCCCAGTGGGCGATCACGTGATCTACGTCACAAAATAGGTCACCGAGCTTTGTAATTCTTGCGACGGAGTGTCACGAAGCGTAGCTGAATGTGGGTGCTGTCGGCTTACAGTCAGAGTACTCGGGCTACACATATTGTAACAGCAATGAAATTGACACGTTGACCAAATTGTTTTTATAGTCTGTTCCAATAAAGTGCACAAATCACCTGTTTACCGACATTTTTCTTTAAATTTCAAGAGTAAACACCACCTTGAACATCAATGAGAACCCAAGTAAATGCTGAATTAGGTAGACTATCATTAAATAGATATTTACGAAATATTTACTTGTCAGTTTAATATGAAAGAAATAATAGACGAAAATAATTTTTATTCTATTTCCGACAGTACTATAGTTCAGGAAATGTTTTTATTTAACGACGCACTCAACATATTTTATTTACGGTTATATGGCGTCGGACATATGGTTCAGGACCACACAGATATTGAGAGAGGAAACCCGCTGTCGCCACTTCATGGGCTACTCTTTTCGATTAGCAGCAAGTGATCTTTTATATGCACCATCCCATAGACAGGATAGTACATACCACAGCTTTGTTACACCAGTTGTGGAGCACTGGCTGGAACGAGAAGTATCTCAATGGGATCACCGACGGGAATCGATCCTAGATCGATCGCGCATCAGACGAGCGCTGTACCACTGAGGTACGTCTCGTTCCTCCACTAGCTCAGAGGTAGCGCGACTGCCCGAAGGGCGTGGATTTCTCTCTCTCTTTCTCAAGCGAGTGTTAAAGGGACGCTCCTTAGTTTTCAGCCATTGGAATATGTTTCCGACTAACAGATTGTTTTGGGGAATAAACTTGCACATTAAATACACTTTCGTGTTTAGAATACCAGTGTCTGTATATCCATTGTGTTTTCAGTCGTGTGCTAATGCTTATAGCAGTCAATTTTCATTTTACTTCGTAACATTTGTTTTCGTACGTACGAAATTATTGGAAAGAAAAATCCTGTTTCCTTTACTACAAATATTAGGACAACAAGGGAACAACCTTCTTCATACATAATTATACTGATATTCTAAACAGGAAAATATAATTTTGACATATAGTCTTAGAGACGAAACCCGCTACATTTTCCCATTAGTACAAAGGGATCGTTTATATGCAACATCCCACAGACAGGATAGCACATACCAGGTCCTTTGATATAGCAATCGTGGTGCACTAGCTGGAACGCAAAATAACCCAATGGGCCCACCGACGGGGATCGATCCCAAACCGACCGCGCATCAGGCGGACACTTTACCACTGGGCTACGTCCCGCCCCACACAATGTCAAAGAACACAACATAGGCTGTGCCCCGTTCCACGAAGCGATCTTAGCGCTAAGATCACCTTAATGCATAAGGTAGCTATGCACTTAAGGTGATCTTAGGGCTAAGATCGCTTTGTGGAACGGGGCCCTGTGCCCCGTTTTGCAAAGCGATCTTAACGTCACCAAATATAACTCCTTCGTACCAAGTTGTATCAAATTCATCCGTGTGATTTGGGGGTATTGTAGTTGATCATTGTCAATAAATCTGAAAACCCCCAACAAATAAGGGATTTTGGGAAAAAAAAAAAAAACCCACCCAATAAATAAACAGAAACAGTCAGAAACAGCATGGTATTTAACCCAATTGTTTAGTGTAAAATGGGGTGCATATATTTCCTGTAATTTTAATGTAACAAATGGCGTCCGTCAAGGTGGGGTAATGTCACCCTTATTATTTAATATATATATTGATGACCTTAACCTACAGTTGTCAAAATGTGCAGTTGGGTGTAATGTTGGTGGGGTGTTTCTAAATAACTTCAGTTTTGCTGATGATATGTCACTTGTTTGCCCATCTATTTCTGCATTAAGAAAAATGTTAACGATTTGCGAGAAATTTGCAGAAGATTATGATATTATATATAATACAATGAAAACTGTTTGTATGTGTATTGAGCCAGAAACTCTGAAGTTGATCAATGTGCCTTCGATATATTTGTGTGGTGATGTACTGAAATTTGTTGACAACTATAAATATCTAGGTCATATCATATGCAAAAACATGAAAGACGATAAAGACATTAAACGACAGTATAGAGCCCTTTGTGTACGTGCAAACATGTTGTTGCGGCGATTTGCAAAATGTTCAGAATCTGTTAAAACACAATTATTTGTGAGTTATTGTAGTAATTTGTACGCGGGTGCATTATGGGTGAAATTTAAGCAGGATACCATGAAAGATCTTAACATATGTTATAATAATGCATACCGATGGATGATCGGACAACGACGACCATACAGTGCCAGCAAGATGTTTGTCAGTCATCGAGTAAAAAGCTTTGGCGCTTTACTTCGCTCAACAGCATATTCGCTGAAGAGCAGAATCGAAACAACTTCAAACGACCTACTTGCCCACCTGCGGTGTACAACTGTGTACGTCAAATCTGTATGTGTAAATCGCTGGCACAAGCTGCTGTATATTATGTAATCAGTTTTGTATGTGATGTTTATATATGTTCTATGGATCTCTGATCTGAAATAAAAATCTATTATTATTATTATTATTATAATACCAAATAACCTTTTCATAGATCGTTAATACCGTTGTTTTCAACTAAAATAGTGATTTAGAATTCTTTCACCGTAAAAACCCATACAGAAATCATTTCGCTTTATACTCCGTCGAGCGTTAAATGCGATTAGTCATTAATGGCTTCCAAATATATCTTTTAATAGATTGCTGCGGTCCTTTCAATTTCCAACTTCAAAACCTGACCTGAAGTATAGACTCTACGAACTCGCATTTATTTGTATGTATCAGTTCCGTCTTTTTGGATGTCAAAGCAATTAGCAATAATATTGTAACACACACAAGATGTATTTGATAATTAGGATGAAAACGGTCAATTTGGAAAATAATAATGTTTCTACCGTGACCCAACCTATATCCGCTTTGTGCTTATCTCCGTATTGTGTTTGTCACGCTATATAGCCGGCTAAACAATGCAAGTGCACGAGAAATTGTAATAGATTCTGTTTAGGAATTAAACGAAGGTGTAATAACCGTTTCGCAAATCAAATGATGTTTTTGAACCAAACAAACGCAGGGTTTTGACTAGTGGAGGTAAGGGTGAGGGTTGATGCCCCTCTCAAAAATGATTTAATTTGCACTTTTTCTGTAGTATGTACATTGTACTTTTCTGTACAGGGAGAGAGAGAGAGAGAGAGAGAGAGAGAGAGAGAGAGAGAGAGAGAGAGAGAGAGAGAGAGAGAGAGAGAGAGAGAGAGAGAGAGAGAGAGAGAGCGCGGAAATTCACTCCTACTACTAAACTCACTCCTACTACTACACTCCTCTCTCTCTCTCTCTCTCTCTCTCTCTCTCTCTCTCTCTCTCTCTCTCTCTCTCTCTGTACAGAAAAGTGCAATGTACATAGTACAGCTTTTTTTTGTGATATTTGGTTGGATAGGACCCCCCCCCCCCCCCCCCCCCCCCCCCCCCCCCCGAGTCCCACGATAAATGCCGGACACCAGGTATTCGTAAGATGAAGTTAGCTGACGAAAGGGGACAGGTACTAGATCGCCCCCTCTTCAAATCCGCCCCTACCCATTACATTATTCCGCATCTATTGAGATAAACATCTGCAAAAAAGCTTTAAAAAAAACCCTCTCCCACGCTCCCTGATAAAAGAATTTTTAAAAAAGAAGAGAAAAGAATTAAAAAGTGGACAAAACAACACATACAACAAGGTTTCTAAAAAAAATTGATTAACCGATTTCGTCTGCTGAAGTTACCAACAAATGATTAAAAGGGAAATTACATGAGCTGGAAATTATACGTTTACGACCACGCGTTATTTTCAACCAGATTTCACTATGTTTCCAGGCATGAACGCAGAGATTGGTATCTATTAAATGCTCACATTCGGGATAAAAACGATAGAGATATTTGAGCAAAATCAGCTTGTCTGAAACAATTTCACCATGTATTTGTATCATTCTACCGACACTATTACTTGTAATCCAGGTAAAAGAAGTTTGTTTTATTTAACAACACCACTAGAGCACATTGATTTATTAATCATCGGCTATTGGATGTCAAACATTTGGTAATTTTGACATATTGTCTAAGAAAGGAAACCCACTAAATTTTTTCATTAGTAGCAAGGGATCTTTTATATATACCATCCCATAGACAGGATAGCACACACCACGGCCTTTGATGTACCAATCGTGGTGCACTGGCTGGAGCGAGAAATAGCCCAATGGGCCCACCGACGGGGATCGATCCCAGTCCAATCGCGTCTAGGTAAAAGTGCATAGCGATTCGTTTTCAACCAATATGGCAGTAATGTTAATATGAATAAATGTTGTTATCCAGATTCGGTAATTTTAGTTTAATTCGAGCAAAACTCAACTTGCCCCCTATAAAAACGAGAACCCGTACGCCTATGCCTGAAAATATATATCCATGTACTTTTTGAACAAAAACAAAACAAAACAAAAAAAAACTTTAAAAAAACCCCCAAACAAACAAACAAACAAACAAACAAAATTAATTAAATCAGGTTTCAGAAACTCGGGAGATATAAAGAATACTACATGAGTGACCGTTAAATACCATTTATCTTACGAGTTTTAAAATGTATTTAACGGACACGAATGTAGTATTCAATTTCTTATCCTCAAAAACCAGGTTTTAAGCAAATTTTAACATCTTTTCCAAGTTATTTACAGACCTTGCTTGCCCTTGTAGCTAACTTACGCGTCACAAACAAATGATTGTCAGGTTAACTATACGTCACAGTGTAATCGATTTCCATCGTGCTGTTTTTTCATTGGATGATATGGATTGGTGACCAGGTCATCAGCTAGGAGCAGCCAGTCGAATGTCATGAAATTGTTAACAAACGTACACGTGTTACCATGTATGTGTTACCAAAGATAACGAATGATGTTCACACCAGCGGATGTGTAAGAAACATCAATTATCGTACCTGTGAAACTCAGTGTATGTGTCTCCAGATTGGAGTCGATAATGGAATGAAAATTCCTCATTGCCTCTGGTGGGATACGAACTCACCAGCCGTGCATCCAGTGGCAGATCCACTAGGCCACTGAGGCTTGCATTTATCAAATGAGGGTTCACACCAACTCAAAAACGAACGTTTTAATTATTGAAAAAATTAACCGTAACACTTGCGTACGGTTTTATATTAGCGCTCTAACATTGAAGAATGAAAAATAACCCAACAAAGTATAAACACACCATAATATTTAATATTGTCCATATAAGTATGGTAAGATAGCTTTTCCTTTGTTTTCCTTTTGAATGTTTTCTGTACAATATCCATTTTAAAGTTTTTTTTCATCTAACATTCTTTGAAAAGTCGCCGATATTGTATTATTTGTTCCAAAGAGAAAGTTTTGAAAGTCTGACATGTCATGTCTGATAATTTTGTGAAATATTGTAATAAAATATCTTCAGTCAGTAAAAAGTTACCAATCTGTTGCCAGCCAGCAAAGCAGAAAACCTTACGTAAATCGCTTGGAACTCCTTGGATTATGCCATGAATTAAACCTCGGACATACGACAGTCGAAGACATATTGAACGCTCAGTCTACTTATAACTCTGTCCACGAAAGAGTGTAGGTTGACCAAGACTAATCTAAATATTTACAGTTATCAGCTATTTGATGTCAGCGAAAATAAGTTTTCTACTGGGATGTATGCGGCCATTGGAACTGATTGAACGCTGGAACGCTTCTCGTATCGACAGTCTGCACCACCAGGTTGGATTCCTTTTTAGCGAGATTCCTTGCCTCCATGTAATTTTTCCGGCTGACTATGTCGACCTGTTTTTTTCGTGATTCGTATGACGGCCATTCTGCAGAACGCCACGGTTGTTTGCGTTTAGTCTCTACATGTCCGAGCCTGTCCTAGCAGCACTGGAAGATTGACCGTCCCACTCTAAGAAGAAATAGGAAGCGGTGTCGGCCCCTACTACTCTTTTCTTTACTTTACTTTGCTTTATAGTGATACCATCTCGCATCCTCCGGAGTCGGGCCCGTTCGCACCTCTATACCAACCCATGACGACTGGACTATATCCATGTCTGATCCTCTTGTTCAGACGGATCCGGCTTCTCAAGATCTGTATTTCAGCACAGCACTACACCTTCAACGTCTAATGACTGTCAATCTAGGGGTTTTCTTGACGGGATGCAACCCATCTCGTCCCTATAAGCTGCGCACCCAAACGGCCGTAATGAGGCCACTCACGTGGACATATCGGTCGGACTTTTAAACTTTTAGATCTGCGTTCGAAATTTTGTGTCGAAAATACTTTAAATTTTTGTTTTATTAAATAGTCCGATCCTCTCTTCTTTCCCTTATTTATTTTTGGACTGTCCTTCTAAAATGCTCCAAATTATGTAAATATTCGGCCGAGCAGTCAATTCTTTTTATTTTTGGCTTGTAACGTTTTTCTTTCTTTTTTTAAAATTCTATTAACTTTTTCACTTATTGCTATTTTCAAATTTCTGCCCATTTTCAACTCTACCCTCCCCCTTCCTCAAGTCCCGAGTCAGGCCACCGATCTTATCGGAGGTCGGACTCTAGATGGGCGTGTTCTTTACCCTAGTGGTATAGGGCACGTTAAAGTAGTTATCTATCTATCTACTGGATGTCAGACATTTGGTAATTTTGACATATAGTCTTGGAGACGAAACCTGTATGTTTTCCATTAGTAGCAAGGGATATCTTATATGCACCATCCCACAGACATAATAGCACATTCCACGGCCTTTGAAATACCAGTCATGGTGCACTGGGTGGAACGAGAAATAGCCCAATGGGCCCAGACCGACCGCGAATCAGGCGAACACTTTACCACTGGGCTACGTCCCGACCCTAGTCATTACTTCTTTTAACGTCTGCATATGCTATTTTGTTTACAACAATGCTACGTGGCCACTGTGCATAGAAGAAAAGAAAAGCGATCCATTATATGCCATTACTGAACTATATTCATTTAAAGGTATCATGGGGCGGGACTTAGCCCAGTGGTAAAGCGATCGCTTGATGCGCGGTCGGTTTGGGATCGATCCCCGTCGGTTGGCCTATTGAAAACATATTTTATTACATACCACACACACACACACACACACACACACACACACACACACACTATTCAAAAGGATTGGGCACAAGTAATGAGTCCCTCTCCTAATTACAAATATAAAATTTTACCATAACGGCGACTGCAGTTTTTCAATAAATAAATAAATCATAATAATACAAAATGTATAAAGTAATCGTTTGTGAGAAACGATTGAATAAACTGAATGAACAGAAAAGGAAACGAACTATTCAAATCGATGGTTTAACAGTATTCATTATTAACATTTTACCTTCTCATACAGCCCAACTGGTAATTAATACAATAATAATAGTAACAACAAATAAGTGATTCCGCACCATGAGATAAACGTTTTCTTAGTCAAATCGTTATGTCTGTTTAATATATTTGTGAACATGTTAAAATATTAGTTTTTTGGTATTGTCATTTAACGTATCTCGACCGTTATTCTCAATTTTAGATTAATTGGTTCAAAACTACTTACAGATGTTAAAATAATTTGTCTTTGTTGGTTATAAAATTGAGATTCAAAGAAATAATGATGAGTGCTTTCAAAGTAATGTCCACAATTACACGAGGGGTCCAGACCATAGTAAGACCACAACGATATAGGTCTGTATTTAAAGCACCACAGGCATGTCGTAGTCCGATATGTAAAACATTTTCTTTTCAATGTCCGCATGAGTAGAATGAAGGCAGTTTGTAAACATCCGGTGCTACTGCTTTTTTAAAAGGTAAAATGCGTTCACAATTTCGTATTTCCGCTTTCAGATTATTTCAAAGATGAATTGTTGAATGTAACTATGACATTTTTAACGATTTGTTCTAGCAACAAGAATAGATATATTGGTTTGGTTCCTCAGACTATTGTGGGCACGTTGTACACAGATGCACAGATTCTCTATATGTGGTACCACGGACTTCCGGTCTATAACACGGAAGTCGGTTCAAATAAATGTGCAACATAAAAAAAAGAAAAAAAGAAGAACAAACAACACTACTCAGTTTTATCGGTCGGAGAATCCATAATCGGTCGTGATGTTTCGAATGTAGTCCAATTAATTTCAAAGCATGGATTCTTTAGTGACAGCGTTAACATTGGCGTTACTTCGTTGAGAATTAACAGTCATGGTGGCACTTCGGTGGTCGTGCTTCTTGCACAGAATGATGTCCTTGTATTCCTTCCTGATCCTCTTGTTCATGATTCCGTATATAAAACAGTTAATCACGCTGTTTGCGTGTCCCAAAATGTTAACCGTGGAGTGCAACATCACCATGTGATGGGAGTCGTCTGCAAACATGGCTGTCAGTCCGTACGGCGTGGTAACACAGATAAAGACGATAAAGACGGCCAGCTGCGTCTTGACGCTCCTGATTTCTCTTACATGTCTCTGTACAATGACGCTCTGCAACTGAGCACGAACCTTGGCGTTGCGGCGAGATATGGCCAGGAGTATTTTAACATAGCAAACCAGAGACACGGAAACAGGAATGGCTATAACTGTCCCCACGAGCACGATGGTGTACGACGTCGACGCGAACCTGTCGTAGCTGCATTCATGAATCATCTTGTCGTATTTGAGAGTGGACCACGAAAACAGAGGCAGACCGGCCAAAACCCAACCGTACGTCCATTGCAAGCCGCATATAATGAAGGTGTTTCTTTTTGAAAATATCCGATCGCACTTTGTGAAGTAACAGATCTGGCACCATCTGTTGATTGCGATGACCATCAAGGCTGAAATGGAGACAGCCTTCAGCGAGATGAGCATGAAGGCGTTAAACTGGCATAACCCATACGTGCCAGGGAATCGGCCGTACAGAAGGTCCACGATGTCGAACAGTATACTATAAACTATGAGAAGCAAGTCCGCCATGGCCAGGTTACACACCAGGATGTTGTAACTGGAGCCAAGGTGTCGGTTCCTGACCACACTCGCCATTATCAGCAGGTTTCCTGGGATTCCAATCATGACGTAAATAGACAGTATAATTATGGCGATGTAAAATAATTTATCTGGAAATTCATATCCTTGGTACCATGGTGGAAACTGAGCAGTCGAATAGTTGCTACTACTACTACTACTACTGCAGTTGCTGCTGGTGCTGCTATTAGAATCCATGGCTGATAGCAAATAAGTTCCAGGTCGGATTTGTCAGTCTAACTGGTACACGTCTTTTGCGAATTCAGAAAAAAATACATCTTTTTATTTTCATTATACGAAGCAGAATGACAAAGTATTTTAACGTGCCTGAAAGGCTGTAAAAATCGCCAACTTTTGTTTGATTTTTTTCCTCCGTTTTATATCACAACATTATTTTAAAAAAGAAATCATCATGGTGTCCATTTCCACTTTTTGTAGTCTTTTTGCTTTTATATTTTACATCGGAATTTTAAAGGAAATTATGATCTCGCTCCACTGTTTTTTCTTATTGTAGTCCGCGAACATTAAAAAAGAACAACCTCCCAATGTGGCTTCCGCTACTGATGCTGTGTGTATATGACAATATTATTATCACGAATGAATTGTAAGCATTAGTCGATCTTACTCCTACCTGCTTGGTTTGTTCTCTGGCTATATTTCCTGTTCAGTTATAATAGAAACCATTAACACACCTTATGACGTGCGCATGTGGTCGAGAATAAAGAACGATAATCTGAAATAACACGAACTCAGCACCGTCTGTGCACACATCCAACTGATTAACATGGGGATACGTATTTTATCCATTATATATTCAGTCAATTGGCTTTGTATTCTGTTCTGGTCAGAATTAATTGCACGTTCTATTAGGACTAATTAACTCAAGCTAAATATCATACATGAATTCACAGAATCGATATTGGCAAGAAATTGTACGCATTCCGTTGTCAGTCACTGTTGGTGATAAATATATACATTTTTGTTCTGTCCACTCATTGTATTTCTGTATACGTGTATTTATATAATTTAACTATTCATATACTACATTATTTACTATTTAATGTTCTCCTGTAAACCCTGTCCTGTCTTGTCACTTATTATATTATGTAATTGTTCATGTTTCCCCATATGCCATTGCCTAACGGCCTGGGTGTAATAAAGTTCTGTTCTGTTCTGTTCTGAAGTTTGTTTTGTTTAATGACACCACTGAAGCACATTGATTAATTAACCATCGGCTATTGGATGTCAAACATTTGGTAATTCTGACAAGTAGTCATCAGAGGAAGCCCACAACATTTTTCCTAATGCAGCAAGGGATCTTTTATATGCACCGTCCCACAGACAGAATAGCACATACCACGGCCTTTGATATACCAGTCGTGGTGCACTGGCTGTGACGAGAAATAGCCCGATGTGCCCACCGACGGGAATCGATCCGAGACCGACCGCGTATCAAGCGAGCGCTGTACCACCGGGCTACGTCCCATCCCTTGTTGGTGATAAATACTCGAATAGAGTCATCATAGATACACGAGACGTTTTGCATTATGTGTTATGTAATATCAATTTCTTTACCTGTTTTATAGTTCTTCCTACATATAGTGAGTATGCGGAAACCTGAACACCTTAAATTGAGACACTGGCGTAGCTAGGATTTTATATTGGGGGTGGGGGAGGGGGGGGGGGGCAACCCACACTATGTATGTAGTTATGACTGATTTTATAAAATGTCATAGTTTGAAAATAAGTTACGCCCCTGATATTATTGAGAACACATTTTCCCTATCCCCCCACCTCAGTAAAGTGCACGCACAGTGTGCGAAATGCCAATTTTGGTGTTACCAGCAAAATTTGTGCCTACTTCAAATCAACTTATTAACCTGCAATCACCACATTGAAACCAAACTTGTAATTTGCTAGACGGTATTATTTTTTTTAATGTCATTACCTACAAACAACACGACAGCAATAGAAATAATAACATTTCTAACGGGATGGTGCATGTTATACTGTTCCATTGCGTCATTTGATACACAAGTAAAGTAAGAAGAAGAATGTAATTACAAAGTTAGTTTTTTTTAACGACACCACTAGAGCACATTGATTTATTAATAATTGGCTAATGTATGCCAAACATATGGCAATTTTGACATATAGTGTTAGAAGGAAACACACACACACACACACACACACACACACACACACACACACACACACACGCACACACACACCAAAATCCCACACCCCAAAAAACAAACACATATATGTATGCACGTGTGCGTGCATGTGTGTATGTAATATGGATGGATGGATGGATGTACAGTTGTATGTCATTAATAATGTATAGATGTACTGCAGAATAGTTACATTTAAAAGAAATCGAAGGTTGGTTAATTTTGTGTAATGTAAACACAACCGTTACCATTGTCAACTAATCTACACAAAGCTGTATTCAGTTTGGAGTAGTGATTACCCCGGTGATGCTTGTGTATGTCTACAGCCATAATTATAAAAGCTTTCTGTTAGTGTGTAGGCCGACATTATTGATAACTTATTGTTAGATTATTTCAAACTACATCGCCAATTAAAAAAGGGTCTATCGGTACGTCTAAAGAATGTAACCTCTCTTATATATAAAAAAATGTTTGTGTTTTTTAATAATAAAAATAAATAAATAAAAGAATAATAAAAATAAAATAAAATGAAATAAAGAAACAAAAACAAACAAACAAACAAACAAATAAATAAATTTATCAGCTCGTATTGATAAATTATGATATCACAAGACACGAGGGGAGTATCCTCTATACATTATTTAAAATAGTGAACAACAAACTAAAGGCGAATATTTGACTAAACTGGGACTAAAGCGTCCACAAGTCATCGATACTTTTAACAAACACGGGCGGGACGTAGCCCAATGGTAAAGCGCTCGCTTGATGCGTCGTCGGTTTCGGGTCGGTGGACTATTGGACTATTTCTCGTTCCAGCCAGTACACCACGACTGGTATATCAAAGATCGTGGTATGTATTATCCTGTCTGTGGGTGTGTAACAACAACACACAAATAAACAAAAGTAAACTTAAAATTAATTTGTTTTCGTCTGGCCTAAATATGAAAAGAATTAGTCGCATGTAAAACATCGCTTGCTACTAATGGAAAAATGTAGCGGATTTCCTCTCTAAGACTATATGTCAAAATTACCAAATGTTTGACATTCAGTAGCCGATGATTAATAAAGCAATATACTCCAGTGGTGTCGTTAAACAAAACAAACTTTAAATTTCCATCCCAAATTGGACTCTATAAAGTTATATTTCATATTTATTTGTCGTTATGAAAAGTTTCTGTTTCAATTAGATTCTACATGATTGGCCACAGAGCAAAACATTTTTTATTTTTTATTTTTTTACAACACGCACAATGTATACTCTGGACTTTCTCACCTATTACCTGCGACGGATCCAGAAAATCCATTTGGGGGGGGGGGGGGTGGCTATGATATCAGGCGGATTGCCAAGAGAACTTTGGGGATGATTGGAGGCGGATGAAAATTAATATGCATATATAATAAAATTATAACTGTCGCAAAATTTAGGGGAGGGGGGGGACTGGCCCCTGCCCCCTAGATCCGCCTCTGATTACTAAAAACACAATAATACTACTACAAATCAATAAATAAGAACACATAATTTTGAAAACAATTTTGAAATACAATGGATCATTTTGACTACGAAAGAATACTTTCCGGTTCAGCAAAACGTTGGTTTAGGTTCATTGAAAAAGAAATAATTAAATAACAGTAAAACGGTGCTCAGGCATGCAAATCGAGCAATTAATTCACTGCGGCCATAAAGCTAGTTCGTGTGACAACATTTACAAGCACACGTGCGATCAATTTATTTACAATGTATCCATTGTATGCTAAACAAAGTGTTCACGAGTATAGCCAACAAAAGAAAAAGAAATTCAGTCTAAATAAAAATCTATAAAGGTGTTATTGACTAGAACCAAGTAAATATTGTGAGATATTTAAAGTAATTAAACATACGGTTTTAACGACTTAGTTACAATTTAAAGGTGCAACCACGGGTGTATTTTTATTATTTGACCTATAGGATTAGTGCATCAGCATTAATTTTCAGATTGCCACGCATCATTCGTCGATTTGGCTATTTTACAAGAATTACTGCACATTAATGGAAATCCTTGTCCGGGCCATATCTTTCATATCAATCCGTATAGGGCCATCAATTCACGCATTAAACCCCCCCCCCCCCCCCCCCCCCCCCTCCTCCAAAAAACCCCAACAACAACAAAAAAACAAACCCAACCCCAAAACCCAACCCAATCAACGAAACAAACAACCAAACACACTCACACACACACACACGCACGCATGCACGCACGCACACACACACACACCACCACCACCACCACCACCACCACCAACAACAACAACAACATACAAACATACACACAAAAACAGGAAACTAAATAACAATAACAGCAGCAGCAACAACAAATAAAACAACAACAACAAAAAGAAAATTTAAAAAAGAAAAAAAGAAAAAACCCAACAAACAAACAAAAGTAGACTTAAAATTAATTTGTTTACGTCTGGCCTAAATATGAAAAGAATTGGACAGCCAAAAACTTTGAGCTATAGATTTCATGTATTTTATCTCATTTAGCCATCATCATGTCATGTCATTTCATGTCATGTCATGTCATAGGCTTTTACGTGCACATTCAGAACAAGCTGTTGTAGCGCACGCCTGTCGTGGGCACAAGAGCCGGCCTTGGCCGCTTCCTCCGTCCATGACAGGAAAGGTGGGGGGAGGGGAGAGGATGGACCGCCTGCACTGGCAGGTGCAAGGGAGCACCAGCAGCCCGATCAAATCGGTAGCAAGCGGGTGGGGGTGGTGGTGGTGCTATGGAATTTGAATGGAGCAGTTAAATGCCAAAGAGAAAAGGGTGCGCAATTTTCATTGAGGAAATTTGGCCGAGCTAATATAGGTTTTGATATTAGTGAATCAAGAGTAGCTCGTTAATTTTAGACCTCTACGATGCTGTGGTGTCTCCCTAGGTTGCCCATGGGGTCCTTATAAAGGGCCTGACCGCTTCTGGTCGAGGCATCATCAAGTACCAAGTTATTACCAGCAGCAAGTATTGGGGGTTTGGGTGGGGGAGGCCGATATTCTTTTGTTCAGCTTCCCCCGGGTGCATTGCAATTGTGTACTCGGAACCGGTATTCTTTTGTCCGGTTCCTTATTAGAATACGTGCTGGGCCATTAAATGGGGGCGGGTGCATTGTTATCATTAGTCAATGCACCCTGTGTACTGATGCAGTGAGCGTGTAGTCTGTGTGTGAATACTAGTTTTGTGTTAAGGTTGTACCTATTGTCTTAAGTTCCTATTCTAGTGAGTTCAACGGTCATTCATGACCACCCATCCCCCTCCGTCCTTGTATAGCATTGAATACAATGACGGAGGGGGAGTTAAACTAGCCTAGCTATCTAATTTGAAGGGTTAAACCCTTATAGTGTAGGTATTGGTTTAAAAAGCCTAGTGCTTGGCATACTTAACTTTATTACCAATGCAATACAACGAAACTAACGGTGGCAAGTAGCAATTGTATACATATATGCACCAATCTAGGTACTTAGTTTGAAGACTTTTGATTCCCGCCCCCTAAATTTGGGATTTTAGTAGGCTTACTTGGTTTGTCTTCAGGCTATCTGGATAGTTGGGTATCGGTTTTCCTGCATGTCTTTGCTTCTGGAACCCTAGTTGACTTACCTTAGTTAGCTAGGATGGAATGCTTCAGTAATAAAAAAAAACACGGTGCGGGTGCAAAGACAAATTCGTGCAGTTTATTTACAGTTAGGTGTAGTGGGGTTCTTGATCCGTGATTGGCTGGATTGGACCAATGAGAGTGCTGCAAAAAATAGGCGATAATTAGTCCTATCTTGGTTGCTTATCTAACGATGTTGATTGGCTGGTTAATTAGCCAATTGGGTTACTGCGACTTCGATCCTGTGTTAGTGAGAAAGAAAGAAAGAAAACAAAACAAAACAACAACTAATGTGTCGTTAGCGGGTGGTGTATGTCAGTTGTCAGTCACGAGCTTCAGAACATGAACATATTTACAGTAGAATAATATGGTTATCGTGGTTAGGTCTGGATGGCATTGGCATATCTAGTGGTTATTAATCACTCGCTACCGTCCCGCCGTTAATCCCCAGGTTGGAGTGCCTGGTCGAGTGCTTAAGGTCGCTCTTCCATCCAAGGGATGTACAGGCGGGTGGTTTTGAGTAATTGTTAATTTATATTGCTAAATTTATGCCAGCTAATTTGGTTGAGTATATGCTTTTACTTTTGTCGTTTCACCGTTCTCCCCCCGGGTTGGAATACGTGGTCTGTTCGAGTGCGTAGGGTGGATGTTCCATCAAGGGGGTCGCAGATGTCACGATTCAAGCATTGTCATATCTAGCGGTTATTAAATCATTCGCTACCATCCCGCCGTTGATCTTTCTGGCCCGGAGCAGACCCCTGGCTATCCAGGACTCGGCCCCGGGGCAGACATGCTTGAAGCTCTAGTGGCATATAAGCATGCAAAAATTTACCTACCTACCTACCGCCGTTGATCCCCGGGTTGGAGTGCTTGTTTGGTCGAGTGCTTAAGGTCGCTCTTCCGTCCGAGAGATGTACAGGCGGGTGGTTTTGAGTAATTGTTAATTTATTGCTGAATTTGTGCCAGCTAATTTGGCTAGGTATATGCTTTTACTTTGTCGTTTCACCGTTCTCTCCCCGGGTTGGAATACGTGGTCTGTTCGAGTGCGTAGGGTGGATGTTCCATCCAGGGAGTCACAGGTGTCACGAGTTAAGCAGCGTATTAATTACTTATCTTAATTATAGATCGCCACCTACCCTCCGTTGGTCCCCCGGATTGGAGTGCATGTCGGTCGAGTGCAGAAGGTCGCTCTTCCCTCCGGGAGACGTACAGGCGGGTGGTTGCGATCATTTTCTAATTTTAGTTTTTAACTTTATGACTGTCAGGAGCCCGATGGGTGTGCTACGGTTTCCCATCCTGCCTGCGATCAGTCAGGTTTGTGGTCCGGTCGAACGAACACTGGCAAGGCGGGCAGTACGTGGCACTTATAGTTTTGGTTTGGTGGACTGGACGAATTGATATACTGCTTTGAAGGTTTTATGTTTTAGATATTTATCAGGGTTAAGTAAAAGGTTAGGTGTAATTGGTTTATTGTGGTTGGCTTCGGTTATTGATTCTATCATTAGTTTTCTCTGGCTGTTGTGTAGCGTGCAATCCAGGAGATAGTGTTTCATGTCTTCCCGGGTGCCACACTCACAGTCAAGGTTTTTATTGGTGAAAGAGCAGCTGTTGAGCTGCTAAGATTTACCTATGCGCAATTTAGTAATTATTTTATCCACATAAGTGTTTAAGTGTTTAGGTCGGATAGAGTTGACTATATGTATTGGTTGTTAGGTCCCATTTGGCCTGCCATTGATTAATGTAGTGTTTTCTTGCTTTTGACATTAGTTCTGATATTCCTAAAGGTAGTACTGTATTTTTACTAGTGATTGAAAGTGCAGTTTTGGCTCCATAATCAGCTACTTCATTACCAATTATACCTACGTGAGCTGGGACCCATTCGAATACTACTGTTAAATTACGCTGGTTTAGTTCATGAAGTTTATTGTGGATGGCTGCGAAGATATCTGGCCTGGTAGATTTATTAGTTTGAAGTGATTGGATAGAGCTAAGACTATCTGAAAAAGAGTATTGTTTAGTTTTAATCCAGATTAGGGCTTCATAGATGGCTGTCCGTTCTGCTGTATAGACTGATATGTTATCTGACAGCCTGGCGTATTTAACTAATTTTGAGTGTTTAGATATTTTTTCTTCAACTGCTGCGAAGCCAACCCTACCGTTATCTGGATTTTTTTAGCCATCCGTGTAGATATGGAACAGGATTTTCTTAAATGGTGGAAATGGAGTTGAATCTGTAGCTTGTTTAATTAGATATGGTGTGTGGCACTCGACTGGCTGATTGATATGGTATAGTGCCACTGGCGTGTTATCTATACCTACTTCTATTTCTATTTTACTAGCTTTAGTGGCGAAAGAATCATTAAGATTTTGATTGGTTTTGAATACTAGTCCTGGATTAGCTATGATAGGAGTGAGTTCCTGAACTGGGTGATCTAGTTTAAGAGAGTGGATTTTTAGATGATAATTAAGATGTTGAAGATTGCGGCGATATTTCAGTGGCATAATGTTAAACTCAACTTCTAAGCTCTGTCCGCAGGTATTTGATGGAACTTTAGCTATGATTCTAAGAGCTTGGTTTTGAATAACATCTAATTTATGTAACAGTTTGGGGGCGGCGCAACTGTAGGCTTGGGCTCCATAATCTATTCTGGAGAGTATGCATGCTTTGTAAACCATAAGCATTGCCTCTGTTTGCGCTCCCCAACTGATACCTGAGATGGCTCTTAACAAGTTTAGAGTATTTTTTGAGTTCCTGACTATGTCATTGATATGGTCACTAAAGGTTAGTTTTGAGTCAAAAGTTACACCTAGAAATTAATTTTTTTTGACTCTTGGAATTATTTTATCACCTGATTTAAGTTGGTGATTATCTGATTTATTGACTTTATTAAAAAGCATATAGACAGTTTTAGTTTCTGATAGTTTAATGCCCCAGTCCAGGGCCCATTTGTTAAGTCTATTCATATCAGCTTGCATTAGGTGAAATAAATTAGTGGTTGTGTTGCCTGTGCGCCAGATGGCGCAATCATCGGCAAATAGTGCTGTGTTTAATGGCGTGGTCGTTTTTGTTTTTACTTTAGCATTAAGTGCTTTAGTTATGCCATTAATAAAAATGTTGAATAAGGTTGGTGAGAGGACCGAACATTGTGGTATGCCATTAATTATTTCGGTTCTATCTGAATAGTGACCGTTCACTCTAACTGAGATTGATCTATTATGGATGAAATTGTTGATAAAATTAAACATATTACCTTTAATACCGTTACTCTGTAGTTTATTTAGTAGACCTTGACGCCATACCATATCAAAAGCTTTTTCAATATCTATGAATATTGTTAAAACCTTATGAGATTTTCGAAATGCATCATTAATACTATTTTGTATCTAACTATTTGATCTATTGTTGAATGTTTAGTTCTAAATCCGCTCTGTACATTAATTATTAGGTTATTTTCGAGTAGGTAATTGTTGAGTCGTTTATTGATAATAGTTAGCAATCATCGAAGACCACAGCTATTTATACCCGTTATAAGTTTCAGGCCTGGTTTAAAATGAAATATCCTGTCTTGTAAAACATTACACCAAGTCACCACGTTACAATGTGGAACTTGTCGAGTATGGGACATCAGTCTACATGGTGGTAACGTTCTGTATACTATACTAGTCACAAGAAGTTACGGGTCACAATGGACACTGCGTCTGAGAAGAGTAGCTCATTCGCTGTGCCAGTGGTATGGAAACAGTCTTGCAATTAATGAATGACGGAATGGCTCGCTTGCAGGCATTTCGCTACTTGTCTCATGGCTATGCTATCATTAAGACATTGCAGGGCTCGACCACAGTCTAGAATGTTCAGTTTACGTTTTGGTGGCAGGGTTATGCGAAGTCGCATTGCCATTTTTTGTTTATGCATTTGCCATACTGGCTGTGAGTAAAAACCTCATATACATGCAATCTGAAATGCTTTATTCAAGTCTGTAACCTACTTTTTATTACCTATCACCGCCCCTGATTTTTTGCTTCAATTTTCTAAAAAGTAAGGTAAAATTTGATACTGGCCCTTAACTTGTTGTGACTAGTAGAATTATTTTGATTTGTATTCTTCGTTACCGGTTACCAGATGCAATGGCGGAAGTAATTTGATTTAGCTAAACTTCAGTTAAACGACCACAATTGCATTTGTTGGATAAGAACTGAACAAAAGGTGTTTAAACGTAAACAGGAAAAAGTATTTCAAATGTGAAGAAGAAAAAAAATACAGACGACAATGAACAATTGGCTTTGTAATTTTTATGTATATCTGCTGTTCCTAGACAGAGCCGTCCATATAATAGTTCCAGCTAAAGTTATAATTTACAAATGCCCCATTGTATCGGGTTTTTTTTTATGTATAACTGCTCTACATAGACAAAGCCGTCCCTAGAATAGTGCCCTTTAAAATTATAATTTTCAAGTGCTCCTTTGTATTGTTTTTATGTATAACTGCCCTACCTAGACCGAGCTGTCCCTAGAATATTGCCTTTTAAAGTTTTAATTTACAAGTACTTACACGTGCCCCTTTGTATCGTTTTTTAGTAGGCTATATCTGCTCTACCTAGACAGATCCGTCCTTAGAAGAGTGCCCTTTAAACATTACAATGAAATATATCATAGTCATACTTATATACGAAGCAAAATTGATTCTATGGCTTTTTCCCGGGTCCCCCTCACCTGTTCTGACGCCCCCGGTCAACGCTAAAATTCACGATTTAGTTACTGAGATCTAAGAGTAACGGGTTTGAACTTTTCTAAATAATAATTTTTGGGTTATAAAACTCCAAAAGAGGAAGCGATCACTGTCTGAAAATGGGTAATTTTGCTATCAAGATGCCGGGGGTGGGGGGGGGGGGGGGGGGGGGGGAAGGGACGAATTCTTGGGTTACAATACTATGCAAAATAATGCTTAAAATAGTTTTTAAATTATTGTTTAAAAATGGCTAATTTTGCGATTCAGATGCCAAGAAAAGGCGTTTAAAGCCATCCGGTTTTTAACATTTCCCCGAGGGAGCATGCCCCCGGACCTCCCTACACATCTCGTGCCATGCTTAACAACGACCCTGATCATTAGCCCACCCCACTGTAAAAAAAAAAATGCTCCGATGGGCCTGCAAACTCATATAATAATCTTTATCAACGCAGCTAGCGCTACAGAAAACCGCAGCTAGTCATTTAGTGTACACTTCCGTTCGTATACTGTGATATATACACAAACGCATTCATATTAACTGCAAATATTAAAACTTTTATTAAGATGCCCTTTTAACGAGCCAATGTGCCCTTTTTTCCTTGGTCCCCCCTAAAAATATGTTCTGGATCCGCCCACGTTTGTTTCCTAAAGTTAGAGAATAAAACCTTTAAGAGTCAATCTCTAATGACGTCACACGCATACAATTTGTATGGCGTTGTCATGGCATTAGTGTCTCAGACTCTATTAAAGTCTCGAGTCTAGACTAAAAAAGTTTCATAACTACCAGGCCTGTAGTGTATGTATTATTGATTAATATGTAAACAAATTTTATTATCAGAGAGCTCGAAAATTATCGATGTAAAGGTATTGTTGTATTAGAGTGAGTGAGTGAAGACTTTTCCATGATCCTATACCACTAAGGCTTCGAGCATGTTGTATTAGAGCGGAAATCTTTGACTACAGTTTGGTAGGCAGCGTTTGCGCAGAATTTATATAGATTGGTCTCTGACGGCAAGAGTGTTCATAACTGTCCAAATGTCTTTTTTTTCTTTTTTTTATTTAACGACGCACTCAACACATTTTATTTACGGTTATATGGCGTCAGACATTAAGGACCACACAGATATCGATTAGCAGCAAATGATATTTTATATGCACCATCCCACAGACAGGATAGTACATACCACGGCCTTTGATATACCAGTCGTGGTGCACTGGCTGGAACGAGAAATAGCCCAATGGGCCCACCGACGGGGATCGATCCCAGACCGACCGCGCATCGAGCGAGTGCTGTACCACTGAGCTACGTCCTGCCCCGTCCAAATGTCCGTCTAGCTCTGTTATCGTCAGTAAAGTTTGTTTTATTTAACGACGCCACTAGAGCACATTGATTTTTTTATCTTATCATCGGCTATTGGACGTCAAACATATGGTCATTCTGACGCTGTTTTTGAAAGGAAACCCGCTGTCGCCACATAGGCTACTCTTTTACGACAGGCAGCAAGGGGTCTTTTATTTGCGCTTCCCACAGGCAGGATAGCACAAACCATGGCCTTTGTTGAACCAGTTATGGATCACTGGTCGATGCAAGTGGTTTACACCTACCCACTGAGCCTTGCGGAGCACTCACTGAGGGTTTGGAGTCGGTATCTGGATTAAAAATCCCATGCCTCGACTGGGATCCGAACCCAGTACCTACCAGCCTGTAGACCGATGGCCTAACCGTCAGAGTACTCGGATTACTACGAGAACAGCACTTTATAACGAAGCTATTAAAGCACCCCTTAAGGTGCATAGGTCATTTAACGGAATCAGCCCCCCACCTGCTGTATATAATAAACTATTTGACACATTAATCAAACCTTGGGGATGAAAATTTGGGGAGCGTAACAAATAGCAAATTTCAATCATAACATAAATCATTATTGATCTAATCGACAGTGAACCGTGTGAGAAAGTACATAATGAATTTTGTAAACTGCCACGACTGGTACATCAAAGGCCGTGGTATGTGCTATCCTGTCTATGGGATGGTGCATATAAAAGATCCATTGCTGCTACTCGAATAGAGTAGCCCATGTAGTTCCAAATGCACTTAGCCAGATGGGCAACTTGTTACGTAATACCTTTGCGCGACGGTCGTCGAGCTGTACGCCTAATACACACCCAGAGCAGATATGGAGGCCATGTGGCTAGTAGTTACGTAATATCTCCGGTAGTGCTGTTTATGGCCAGGGGATTGCTCGCGGAATGGCGACAGCCAGTCTGACGATCAGAGAAAAATATACCGACTCTGGTCGTGGTGGAAACTCACATGATAAGATTCGGTGCCGCGATGTACTTCCAGGCGATATTCGATTTATAAAAAATAGCTAGTGTTTTAGAGTTATCAGGAGAAGCAAAAAGGACGGCCCACAGGGAACATTAGTCCGTTTGGACTTTGCTAAATATATTATTTCTGCTCTGTTGTATAACCTTGATGTGATTGATGTGACTTGTAAATATTTTAATACTGTATTATACCAATATTATTTTAGACAGTGTCTTCGGTCATCTGACGAAGTAAATCGTAGTCTTACTGTTCTATATTTATACGAGTATTTGGTAATATAAAGCTTAGCCAGTCATCCTAGAAGACCTAGGTAAACTGTAGGTTATTGTCTTTATTGTGATAGGTACCAGTATTAATTTTGTGTTACAAGGTTACTGAATGAGTAGTTAGGGTTAATTAAAAATTAACCAGTTAGGAATAGAGCTGTAATTCCTTTATTAATTAAGTTCCCCTGGAAGCGTTTCTCAATTATCACACGTGTGAGTTTTGTGTCACGGTGAAGTGATTAGCATATTGTGTAAACTAGACACCTAGAGATTAACTAATTAAGTGATCAGTTCTGGGTTGTTATTATTTGTTGTTATTAATTAACTACTGCGGCTGTACATTTCTCAGCGTAGGTTAATACAGATTCCAAAGTGTATTGTGTTTTTGTTGTGTTTTCTAGTGAACTAAACGTGCTATATTATATATACTTTATATAAGATCTTATCTCTGATCATACCTAGACGAGCCATACTAGGGTTTAACCGCCCGTTACAGAGAGATCTAATAGATATACAGTTAGGAGAGATATTTGGACAATCGTGTTTTATTCAGTTACGGGTATTATAGAATCCCCGTGACATATGTGATATCCTGTCTGGGATGGTACATATAAACGATCCCTTGCTAAAAAAAAAATGTAGCGGGTTTCCAAGGCGCGTGTGCAGGGATTTCAGCGGGGTTGGGGTTATAGACTGTGTTGAGCGAAGTTTATATGGGGCCATGCTCCCCCCAAAAATACATTTAATTTTTTTTAAGATTGGGCAAGTACGGGTTTCGACCTCCAATACCCTCCCCCTGCACATGCACCCGATTCCTTTCTAAGATTATATGTCAAAATTACCAAATGTTAGACATCCAACAGCAGATGGAAGGAAGGATAGGATATGTTTTATTTAACGACGCACTCAACACATTTTATTTACGGTTGTATGGGGTAGGATGATTATTAAATCAATATGCTTTATCTTTGATGTCGTTAAACAACCCTTCCCCCCCCCCAACTTTACCCTTTCCAAACGTAAAATTAAGAAGTGAAAACGTTCATTGTAACTTTAGTATATTTTATTTTAAAAATATATACATGATTAATGTGTTACTAGTATACAAACTAAACTTTGAAAGTTCTACTAACACTTTATAAAATATCAATTCTGAAATAGGAAGGTACGATTGTCGATAATACGTTGTCAAGATCAAACCGGTTTCAACTAAAGACTCTAGTACCGTATCCTCAACCGAACGTTCTTCGTACAGCGCAAGATTTCTCTTTTAATGTTTTGAGACGAACCCTACAATTTGAAATCGGCAAATGCACGTGTTAACTGAAACTAGCAACAGGCTGTCGTTTGTGCTTTGCCGAGTTATGGCGGCACAGGCGACGAATCAAGCGTATACGTTTGACGATATCCGTTCATAGCGAACACACACGACTTTTTTAAAAGTGCATTTGAGCTTGTATTTCACATTTGTACATGATGTTCTAATATGGTAACCAGAGAATGTAACTTTAAATAAAAACACATTTTACTTTTAATCATAACTGCTGCATTAGCATAATTATATCAGCTATCTTAACATCTGGTAAAATGAATATATCTACTATAAGCTATTAATGGGTCCTTTATATACGTTTTCCCAAAGACAAGGCGGCTCACTGTCATGCACTTTGATGTACCAGTCGTGGAGCACTGGATGGGATGCATAAAAATCAACAAGTCCATCGACGGCCAACGATCCTACGACAAACTGTACCGCAGGTGAGCACCCTACCCCGTGTCGCACCACATATAAAAAAAAATAAAAAAAAAGAAGGAAGGAAGGAAGGAAGGAAAGAAGGACGTTTTAATGCTTTCTTCTTCTTCTTCTTGTTCATTTTCGCATAAACGTTTTTCACATCTTTGTTAGAGTATACTCAGAACTTGTCGGAGGAAAAGTTTGTTTTGTTTAACGACACCACCAGAGAAATGTCAAATATTTGGTAATGTTTACATACTGTCTTGGAGAGGAAACGCTACATGTTTCTGTTAGTAGCAAGAGATCTTGTATATGCCCCATCCCACAGACAGAATAGCACATATCACGGCCTTTGAACTATAAGTCTTGATGCATTGGCTGGAACGAGAAATATCTCAATGGGCCCACCGACGGGGATCGATCCCAAACCGAACGCGCACCAATTGATCGCTTTATCACGAGACTACGTCCTGCTCCTTGTTGGAGAAAGTGTAACGTACTCGTAAATGAAACAGTGTATCAACGATATTAGAAGTTAAAGTACGTATACAAAACAGGTAGACAGGTCAACGTACACATTTCCAACTAGCACACTGTGCAATGTGTCCAATGTGTTGCTGATCGCTAGTTCTTGTAGGAATGTATTTCAAGATGCAACTCACTGCATGTACTTGTGTGGAAAAACGAATAGTAATAGAGTGCAATTGTCATTTCTCATCTGTTACGTGTCCACGGGTAGATTCAGATTCCTATGATCCAAGGTGTGTGTGTTAAAGTTTTGAAAAGAAAGCAAAATACACCATATAATAGCCCTTCGATAGAAGAATTTTTCGAACATTTTTAAAACAGTAATTATTATATTGATGAACATGACGACAATCTATGTGATGTAGATGACATTGCTGCATCAGTGGATACAAATGAGATTTTAAATATGACTATATCCGATGATGAAATCTTAACAGCTGTTAAGCTTCTTAAAAATAGCAAAGCAGCTGGTCACGATAACCTTATTAACGAACACATCAAAACCACGATTAACATGTTCTTGCCTATGTATAATATACTGTTTAATTTAATTTTAGAGAGTGGACATTTTCCAGAAGAATGGCTGATTGGTATTATACTAACTATATATAAAAACAACGGAGATGTGGGATGTGTTGATAACTATAGACCTATAACTCTATTATCATGTTTTAGTAAGCTGTTCACTAATGTGCTCAATAACAGAATGATTGATTATCTTGAAAATAGCGATACGCAATCGGAAGCTCAAGCTGGTTTTAGACAAGGTTACTCAACAAATGATCATGCGTTTTTACTTCATTCGATAATTGAACTGCTAAAAAGGAAGAAGGAAAAATTATTTTGTGCTTTTATCGATCTCAAAAAGGCTTTCGACACTATATGGAGGGTAGGGCTTTGGTTAAACTGTTAAAGTATAATATTGATGGGAAAATGTTTAGAGTCATTCATAGTTTGTACAGTGGAATCAAATCATGTATCAGAAAGGAGAGTAAATTGTCGAACTACTTTGCATGTGATATAGGAATGAGACAAGGAGAAAATTTATCACCTCTTTTATTCTCATTGTTTATAAATGACTTGGAAGAGTTCTTAAAGTCGCAACAGTGTAAAGGTGTTACTATTAATGCTTTTGACTTCGACATATATCTGGACGTGGGCATAAGTATTCTTACTATGTTATATGCAGACGATACAGCCCTACTTGCAAGAAAAGAAGAGGAACTGCAACATATATTAGATGCCTATGACTCTTATTGCAAAACATGGAAATTATCTATAAACATCTCAAAAACCAAGATTATTATATTCGGAGGCACAAAGAAGGACAACACTAAAGCATATTATTTAGATAATTTTGCCTTAGAAAATGTAAATGAATACAATTATTTGGGAATATGGTTCGAAAAAACTAACAAATTTAATCAATGTAAAAATAATTTAGTACAACAGGCTCGAAAAGCCATGTTTTATATCTTGAAAAAATCGAATGAATGCTGTTTGTCAATTGAATATCGACTAAAATTATTTGACGCTATTGTTGTTCCAATATTACTGTATGGGTGTGAAATCTGGGGTTTTGAGAATACTCGGATAATAGAAAATGTACATATACAGTTTTTACGTTATCTAGTACCTTTAAGAAAGAGCACACCTGTATATATGCTGTATGGAGAGTTTGGTAGGAAACCACTGTCGTTAACAATATCTGTACATATGGTTTCTTATTGGGCTCGTCTTTTAACGGGAAAACCTACCAAACTCTCTCTACAAATCTATCATCTATTATATCATGATAATATACAATGTGGTATGAACCATAAATGGATAACATATATTAGATATATTATTTATAATCTTGGTCTTAATAATATTTGGGATACACAGACCTTTAGATCAGTCTTAAGTTTAAAAAAGTTAGTCAAACAGACTTTCAGACCAATTTCAACAACACTGGCAAAATGAAATCTCAAACTCATCTAAGGGTTTGACCTATAGAATATTTAAAGATAAACTTGAGTTTGAATCTTATTTTAACATTCTGGATAAAACTATGTACACCACCTTCCTTAGATTCCGTATTGCCAATCACTTTTTACCAATTGAACAAGGAAGGTGTAGGAACATATTATATGAAAATAGAAAATGTATATATTGTACTACAAACGATGTTGGGGATGAGTTTCATTATTTATTTATCTGTGCAAAATGTACAGCGGAAAGGGCTAAATATATTAAAAAGTACTACATAAATAGACCAAATATATATAAATTTAAAAAGCTGTTCAGTTGTAAAAATATTGGCACCCTTAAGAAATTGTGTAAATTTATTGTTATTATTAACAAACAATTCTGCTCCTCCTAAGACTTCTATTGTGTATATATGTTTTATTCGTTTTTATTCAGATATTGTCATCTTGATGTTGTTTATGCTATGTTATTTATGTATTCCTCTGATGCCATCGAACGATGGCCACGAGTGTAATAAAGTTCTGTTCTGTTCTGTTCTGTTCTGTGTGTGTGTGTGTGTGTGTATGTGTGTGTGTGCGCGTGTGTTTGTGTGTGTGTGTGTGTGTGCGTTCGTGCGTGCGTGTGTGTTTGTGTTTGTGTGTTTGCGTTTGTGTATATGTGTCTGCGTGTGTGTTTGCGTTTGTATGTTTGCGTGTGCGTGTACGTATGTCTGTGCATCTGATTGTGTCTGTGTTTGCGGCTGTATTTGTGTGTCTGTATGGCAGTATCTGCGCGTGTCTGTGTATCTGTTCATCTCTATCTGCCCGTCAGTCTATGTCTCTATTCTCTCTCTCTCTCTCTCTCTCTCTCTCTCTCTCTCTCTCTCTCTCTCTCTCTCTCTCTCTCTCTCTCTCTCTCTCTCTCTCTCTCTCTCTCTCTCTCTCTCTGTACACGTTTGTGTATACCTCCCTCTCTCTTTCTTTCTATATCTATCTGGTTGTATGTTTGTGTATGTTTTTGTGATGATACGTAATTACAAAGACACAAACCAGTCAACAAATATTCCAGCTATGGACTAACAAGTGTTTTGTGGCAAGTAATTATTTTATATTCGTTTTTTGAGTTTGGTATGCATAGTAGAAAGCCTCTTATTTTACTTCTCGCTTTTATCCGTGTACTCCTTTACAGATTGTTAGCAATATTTATCAGCACTCGTTGATAAAAGTATAAAAATTTAATTTAATTAAAAATGTTTTTTTTTTTTAATTATGTTTATTTATTTATTTATTTATTTTTATTATTATTATTTTTATTTTTTTTATTATTATTATTTTTTTATTATTATTATTATTATGGGTTTTTTTTTTTTTTTTTGGGGGGGGGGGTCTTTTATGACAATCATATTTTACACAATAATATTGTATTACATATACTATCCTGGGTTTGCTGTCATTGTAACCTATTTTCGACCAATACCGGTTTTTTTTTTAACTACTAAAATTCCATATTAAATACTGTTTTTAATCTAGAATAGCAGTATCTTTATATACAATGTGCTGATGGACACAATGTATACGGTAATCCAAACTGGATTTTACCTCGCAATAATTTTTTACGTACGAAAGAATATATTATATATTAGGAAATAAAATTAAATGTCAGTTCTGGGGCGTAGCCAGAGAGGAAACAACGCCGAAGCAAACCCAGACCTGTAAAATAAATATCAGTGTCATGGGGAAAATAAAATAAATCTGGGGAAACTCCAGACGAGGCTGGATGAAGCAGAAACTCATTCAGTATATGGACCCCGATGTGCTTAACATGTAATTTTAGTCGTTAAAGAGTTTCGTTAAAGACTTTATTAATGGGGAACGCAGGCTAGTCCATTTAAATTTCAGATATCAACAATTGTTGCAGCCCAATATAATACCTTTAGTGCTGTATTGCAGTCTGGCAATGTTAAAATATAGCGCATGTTCTATGTTGTCTGTTGCCAGGTCTGTAGTTCGCACCAGCACAGACGTGGTGTGTTTTGTCACATTCGATTCAATGCGTTTCATTTTCGAATGGTACCAGACCCAAACCCAGATACGGTGTGTTTTGGGCCCAATGTTTACAGAAAAAAAAAATTCTAAAGATTTGAACGTATTAATCTACATTGATATACCAGTTACAGACCCAGACGTCAAAATACACCAGACTTTGCCACACTCACCAGATCCAGACCCAGCTTCAGATCCATTTGTCCATAATCCGAATGCCAGACCCAGGCTCAGGCCCAGACCTAAATCCGGTGTGTTTTGGGCCCAATGTTTACAGAAGAAGTTTTGTCTAAACATATGAAGACATTAATCTATATTGATAACGCATGCCAGTTACAGATCCAGATGTCAAAATACACCAGACATGGCGTCTTTGCCACACTCGCCAGATCCAGACCCAGCTTCAGAATTATTTGTCCGTAATCCGAATGCCAGACTCAGACCCAGACGCAGACGCAGACCCAGACCCAGGCCCAGGCCCAGGCCCAGGCCCAGGCCCAGACCCAGACCCAGGCCCAGACCCAGACCCAGATCCAGACCCAGATCCAGACCCAGACCCAGACCCAGACCCAGACCCAGACCCAGACCCAGACCCAGATCCAGACCCAGACCCAGATTCAGATCCAGATCCAGGCCCAGGCCCAGGCCCAGGCCCAGGCCCAGACCCAGGCCCAGACCCAGATTCAGATCCAGATCCAGTTCCAGATACAGATCCAGGCCCAGATTCAGATCTAGATCCAGTTCCAGATTCAGATCCAGGCCCAGATTCAGATCCAGATCCAGTTCCAGATCCAGATCCAGACCCAGATTCAGATCCAGATCCAGTTCCAGATCCAGATCCAGGCCCAGATTCAGATCCAGATCCAGACCCAGATTCAGACCCAGATTCAAATCCAGATCCAGATTCAGCTCCAGATTCAGCACTAGCTCCAGGCCCAGACCCAGATTCAGACCCAGATTCAATTCCAGCTCCAGCTCCAGATCCAGATCCAAGCTCTGGTGTGTTTTGAACTTTAGTCCATCGGGGAATAAACGTATTTTGGATTTTACTTTTGTGTTAATGTCATTCGTATGTGACATGAAGAGTAATGGTCGTAAAACTGAACACCGGGGAACACCAGAAGTGCCGAGTATAGATTGCGATAGTATTTCTTCCAAATCGATAACTCGCAAATGATCCTGATTCTGGTCACCAAGAGAGACAGAGACAAAAACAAAAGTAATTAGCTATAGTTCATAGATCTACATTTTCTCTGTCTGTACAAATCGTACACCTTGACGTGGGCGGGAGGAGGGGGAGGGGGTCTTATATACCAGCCAATGGTTTCAACATGTTGGAGATTTATTAAGATTTTGTTAAAGAATGGGTCATTTTGGAGCTAATATTCAATCTTTTTAAAGGAGATTTTACAATTTTACATATTTGCGTAAGAATACACAGGGGGTAGTTTGCGCGAGTGTGGGAGAAAGGTCGCAAAATGCGTGGATCTTCCTCGAAATACGTGAAACCTGTATTGTTAGTTCTGATCTTGACTGTTTTTTAATGATACCACAGCAACATTTGTTTAATTTGTCACCATTTTACTTTCTATATTTTCTAGTTTTTGCTTATACTTCCTTCGGCAATCTCGTCCTGTTTCCTTTGTAATAGGCCTTATTTGTACTTTTCAGAGTCGCGACCACATTTCATTGCTTTCAGTTTGTACTTGTTCCTTATTGTAATAATATTCTGATCTTTTTATTTATTATAAGTTGTTGTGTGTACGATGGCACATAAGTTGCTACATATGGATTTTGTTTTTCGATATATGTTATAAAATCTATAACATAAATGGTTGTAAATCTGTAATTATCTATGCAGTTAAAGCATAGTTTAAAATAGCCGACCAAGTTACTACATTTCAGATATATATTTTACGTGAAGCAGCTATGTGTACGTTTATAAACAAAGTGGAAAAAAATGTTTTGTTTGACGACACCACTAGAGCACATTTATTTATTAATCATCGGCTATTGGATGTCAAACATATGCTGATTTTGACATATAGCATTAGAGCCGAAACCTGCTAACTTTTCCATTAGTAGCAAGGGATCTTTTATATGCACCATCCCACAGTCAAGATACCGCATACCACGGCCTTTGATATACCAGTCGTGGTGCACTAACTGGAACGAGAAATGGCCCAATGGACCCACCGACAGGGATCGATCCGAAACCGACCGCGCACCAAGCGAGTGCTTTTCCACTGGGTTACGTCCCGCCCCCTAAACAAAGTGAAGTCGCCTTTCGATCAGTTATGTTCTGTCATTATAGGTAGCACTAAACCAAATAACTTCCGGCTGGGTCAATGTTCGAGGTGCACCCAACTTTTGATAGAGAAGTTAACACCACAAGTCCTGTGATTGGTGATAATTGTGAGTGTGTTGGTTGTAAAAACAATTAGTTTCATCTGGGCAAAATATGTATGCAATTATATCTCATCTAGTACCACTGTGCCAAGTAGCCTTGTGCTTGAAACATGTATGGGGTACCTGTAAGAAAAAGTATTCAAATTTTGTGCGGAACTAGGGTAGTCATAGACGCTACCCGTTATCTCTGAAATGAGCAGCTTCAACCACAGTTTTTTTTTTAATTCACTTTAAGGGTGAGGGGTGTTAGTATTTATATCCGTGGTGTTTATGTCGATTGATAGGCTGCAGGTAGGAGTTTTAGCCACATATATTACTATTGTCGTGTATGGGATTTGATTTGGTAGTAAACACCCTATAGCTCTCATTCACTTTGGGCAAGTATATACATAAACAACGACAAAACATATTATGCTGTCATGCTATTATACTGTAAGCAAGAAATACAGAGGTTCCTATAACGTTTCCGTCACAAATATTACAGCTTTTATTATCTAGCTGACTACTCTTTCCAAAAATCAACCCATATTGTTAGAAAACATCACTGGCGTCTTCAGTCTGGAAACATTATGGACATTGTTTTTGTTTTTTTGTTTTTTGTTGTTGTTGTTTTGCTTTTAGGGGGTGGGTGTCTTGACTTTATCCCAGTAGAATGGCAACAGCAACAGCCATAAACAAAGCAGCGTCATAGCACACGCGGTGTTGTCCTGTAAAAGATAAATACATGTTGTAGTCTATCTGGTATACATGGAAAGATATTAAAGGTTCAAGATTCTCTGTAATCACTGTATGGTACTTCTGGTTTCGTAATGCGCTAATTATATGGAATGGTAGCCTGGCTTGCGAAGATGAACGTCAACAGAAGCTCAAGACTGGGTTTTTTAAGTATATTTTAAAACGCGTCCTGTTGATTGGCTTGGGAGAGTAACAATTTACAAGACTTCAAGAAAGCACAAACATTAAAGCATTTGCATACAAACTTGTAGGTGATAAACACCCAGAAATACATTTTATGTGACTAGGCGGGGGAGGGCGGGGGGTGGGGGGGGGGGGGGGGACTTATTCAAGCAAGAAATTCCGTTTTTTGACAGAAATAGCATGTCGTCAGTGGACCAACTACCTTTAATTGGGAATCGATTGAAATTTCATCATCGATAATCAGTTATAATCGATTGGTACCAATCAGTCAACTTTCGATTATACAGTCGGTTAGAAGTATACAAACATAAACAGGATTTGCATTATAAAGACCATGCACCTGTTGTTGGCTAATTTACCTTTGGTAACTATTTAATCTGTTTTCTTCTTTATTTTACACATAAAAACAAATCCCAAACCCAGCATATTTACATCAATTCGACTATATATATTGATGGAATAATTACAGTTAACATTTTCCCACACGATCGATTATGGGTTTTTATAATCGATCATCCAGCCAGTGCACCACGACTGGTAAAGCAAATTCCGTGGTATGTGCTATCCTGTCTATGGGATGGTGCGTATATAAGATCCCTTGCTGCTAATCGAAAATAGTAGCCCATGAAGAGGTGACAGCGGGATTCCTCCCTCAATATCTGTATGGTTCTTAACCATATGTCCAACGCCATATAACCGTCGGTGGATCCATTCAACTGATTGGATTTTTTCCCTCGTTCCAACCAGTGCATCACAACTTGTCAAAGGCCGTGGTATGTGCTTTCCTGTCTGTGGGAAAGTGCATATAAAAGATCCCTTGTTGCTAATAGAAAAATGAAACGGATTTCCTCTGATGACTACGAGTCAGAATTACCAAATGTCTGACATCCAACTGCCGATGATTAATTAATCAATGTGCTCTAGTGGTTTCGTTAAACAAAACAAACTTTAACCTTTTCCCATAAACCGGCATCAGTGGTATAGTACCAGCTGCAACGAAGAGCGAGTTTTAACAACTCAATGTGTAGGTGTAAGGCCACTACACGGACTTCTCTCTCACTAACAACTAACCACTAACCTATTGTCATGGGCCCCATTCCACGAAGCGATCTTAGCCCTAAGATTACCTTAAGTGCATAGGGTAGCTATGCGCTTACGGTAATCTTAGGGCTAAGATCGTTTCGTGGAACGGGACCAAGGACAGATAGCCGAGATAGCTGAGGTGTGTTCCTGGGACAGGCACGAAAATATATAACTAAATGAAATGAGAAATTGCCCGTATACAAGACAGTACATGATCTTGATATGCCTGTCGTGGGACACTAGTTGGGACGGTGGAAAACGTCAGAGTTTGTTTTGTTTAACGACACCACTAGAGCACATTGATTTATTAATCATCGGCTATTGGATGTCAAACATATGATCATTTTAACACAGTCATAGAGAGGAAACCCGCTACTTTTTTCCATTAGTAGCAAGGGATCTTTTATATGCACCATCCCACAAACAGGATAACACATACCACGGCCTTTGATATACTAGTCGTGGTGCACTGGCTGGAACGAGAAATAGCCCAATGGGCCCACCGGCGGGGACAGGCGAGCGCTTTACCACTGGGCTTCTTCCCGCCAGTAAAAAACTTCGTCTACTGAAAGCAGTCGACCCTAAAACCCCTCTTACTTAAGGCGGGCGCTGTGACTTAAAGTAGCAGACCCTAGTTTCAACCAGTAAAAGTGGACATTAAGTTTAGTTAATATACAAACCTGTAATATATTTGAATAAAGTTACAACAGAGTGAAACAACGACGCTGAAACGGTGAAATACCCTTTAAAATAGTTAGGGGCTGGCTTTAGCTCAGTCGGTTGAGTGCTCGCTTGAGGTGCTTGCGTCGCTGGATCGATTCAACTGATTGGATTAGTTTCTTATTCCAACCAATGCACCACAAGTGGTCAAAGGCCGTGGTATGCGTTTTCCTATCTGTGGGAAAGTGCATATAAAGGATCTCTTTCTGCATTAGGAAAGATGTAGCGGGTTTCCTCTGATGACTACGAGTGAGAATTACCAAATGTTTGACATCCAATAGCCGATGATTAATTAACCAATGTGCTCTAGTGTGTCGTTAAACAAAACAAACTTAATGTCATAACCATTACTTGGTAGAGGCACGTGCGTTTTTAAAAATATGAAAAAAGCATTTTGTAATATTAAAAACACCAGAATGACCAGAAACACTTCGGATGTACGGAAACCAATAATCTAAACAATAAAATCTAAAGATATGTATGATTTCAATCATCAAGAGCGGCTTTAATAGTGAAAAATGTGCTCTAGTGTTTAAAAACTAGGGTCTGTCACTTTAATAAAATCGTCACAGAAAACATCATATCAACATTTAGTTCTGAATGCTGTTTTACCTGAATTTGAAAAGTGATCCACGGTCCCCGCAAGAGCCTTTGAAGTCTTGGCGGCGAATTCGATCATGTCATCAGTAACCTTGTCCATCGTGTCGCAGGCCTCGTGGTAGCACTTCACCATGTAACCTCTGAAGTTAGCTTCAAGGTTAGAATTTAAACACAAATTTAGGAAGTTGTATAGTATATGCAAATGTATTAAAGGGACATTCCTGAGTTTGCTTCACCTTTTAATATGTTCTCGACTAACAGAGCCTTTTTAACGATTGTAATTACACATCAAATATAACTTTCTGCATAAAATATTAGTGGCTGTATATTAAATGTGTTTCTGATCCTTCTAATATTTATACTAGGTTAAATTTCATCTTATTTCCTAAAATATTGTTGTTTCGTACGTACGAAATTATTTGAAGACAAAATCCAGTTTGGACTTCTTACAAATATTATGACGATCAGAAACACATTGAATATACAGACACTGATATTCTAAACTAGAAAATATATTTAATAAAAAAGATCCCTTGCTACTAAAAAGAAAAATGTAGCAGGTTTTTTTTGTAAGACTATATTATGTCATAATTATCAAATGTTTCACATCTAATAGCCGATGAAGGAAGGAAATATTTTATTTAACGACGCACTCAACACATTTTATTTACGGTTATATGGCGTCGGACATATGGTTAAGGACCACACGGATATTGAGGGAGGAAACCCGCTGTCGCCACTTCATGGGCTACTCTTTTCGATTAGCAGCAAGGGGTCTTTTATATACACCATCCCATAGACAGGATAGCACATACTACAGCCTTTCATGTACCAATCGTGGTGCACTGGCTGGAGCGAGAAATAGCCCAACGGGGATCAATCTCAAACCGACCACGCATCAAGTGAGCCGATGATTAATAAATCAATGTGCTCTAGTGGTGTCGTTAAACAAAACAAACTTTTAACCTTTTCTTACCGGTGTCAGTGATGAAAATGGCAGGAATTCCATTCATCTAGAACGTGGCATGATCGCTTCGCATAAAATTGTTGTACTCCAGAAATTGCCTAGGCGTAACCGTGTCTCCTATTATAGAGGACAATTTGAAGCTTTCTATCTCGTACTTGGGTTGGCCCTGTAGCTTAAACTCGTTCACAAATGTGCTTAGTAGGTTATAATCGGCAGGGCGGCCAATAGCAGCGAGAAAATCGCCTTGCGCGCCATCGTTGGTGATATCGAACGTCACAAGAGGAAACAACTGAAAGACAAAGATAATAAAATCTAAATCTCATACTACAACATTTTACAACTGAAACAGAAAGATAATAAAATTTAAATCTCGTAATCTCGAGCGGTCTGTCTAGGATCGATCCCTGTCGGTGGGTGCAATTTATTTTCGTGCTTATACCCAATTAAGGTTCACGCACGCTGTCCTGGGCACACGCCTCAGCTATCGGGGCTGTCTGTCCAGGACATTGAGTTAGTTGTTAGTGGTTAGACAAACAATTAATGCATATTCATCGTTCTATGACAATTGATATTTCTCAAATCGATAGCATGTTCCTACGTCGCAGACTATTTCAAGGATCCATCCTGGCAACTATGTGAGCAAAACGTTGGTTATCATTGTGCTTTTCGACTAGATAGTTATGGTTTGCTGGTGATTAGTGCATTGTAAATATACGTGTAAAATTGTGTCCATTACACATTGCCTGGAAATGACACTGGACTGCGTGATGTGTATTTGTGTTGATTGCTCTCTAATACTGATAGTTGGTATATATATATATGACCGAGAACACATTTAAGACGAGATATACTGCGCACACGAGCAGTTTTCAAAACGCAACACAGAAGAACGCAACAGCGCTAAGTCAGTACATTTGGACACTGAAGGATAGATTCACCCCATACACCATTAAGTGGAAAATTTTATCCAAAGCAAAATCATACTCTCCAGCGAGCAAAAGATGTAACCTCTGCCTGAAGGAAAAACTGTTCATAATGTATAAACCTGAAACCAGCACACTAAACTCCAAGAATGAACTCGTATCAGCATGTCGACACAGACGCAAATACCTTCTGTGCGCATACCACACATCACCTATTATAGACCTGCATAGTGACGTAACCTCGACGTCACAGAGTCCATTACGTCATCAGCTTTCCGTTGACGGTGTAATTAAATCTACATCTGATGAGTGAGAGCAATAATTCAACTCTCTCACGAAACAAGCCTGTCATGTAGAGAAAAACATACACTTTTTAACGATATATATATATATATATATATATATATATATATATATATATATATATCATCAGAGGCGTAGGCTGGGGAGGGGTTCAGGGGTTCGGACGAACCCACCCCCTCGCTGAAGCAAATGGTCCGCTTTCAGAACTAAAACATACAGGTTTATACATATGGAGTTTCTGGTGGTGCAAAAACAAAATAGAAAAAGGGTCCACTTGGTTCATATTCGCCCCCCCCCCCCCCTCCCAGGTCCAGATCACGCTACGCCTCTGTATATATATAGCCTACTATGGAATGCTTAATTGTTGTGCATAATATTAATAATTGCAGGTAGATAGTCGATCCTAACTATTAAATTACATATGAAATTGTGTCCGTTACACCTAGTCTGACAATGACACTGGACTCGCGGTTCCGATTGTTTGCGTATTTTCACCAATAATGCATTTATTTGCATTGTCAGTATTCAATTAAATTTAATATACGTCATGATGTACGATTTTTTACCTGTGTTTATTCCACTGAAAAATATATGCATATTTGCTCCCGAAACCGTCTTTATTACCGAGTCAGACAGTAGAAACCTTATCGTTAGGCGAGGAAGTGAATTTCTGTATCGTTAGTTTCATTATTAACTAGTCTACTGCATAGGTCGTAGTTAATAATGCAGCTAGCGATACAGAAAATCGCAGCTAGTCATTTAGTCAAATTAATGTACACTTCCGTTCGTACACAGTGATATATACACAAACACATGCATATTGATTGCAAATATCAAAACTGTATTAAGATGCCGTTTTAACGAGTCATTCATCAATGAGTCTTTTTTTCTTGGTCTTCCCAAGACGTGTTCGTTGTATTTCTATTGAGCACAAAACATATTGTACATTTTCGTTTCTGTAAAAGTTAGAGATTGCACACAATCTGACAAACAATAATAGTAATAAAAAAAAGTCAAAAAATAAAAGAACACGTCGATGACTACTCCACAATTCTGTAGTAACAAAGGGCCTTTGTTGCAAGCGACTGGGGCGTGAACGCGCCGGAAGTCATTCAGTGGCTCATTGGGGCCGCTTAGCGCTATGCAAATCAAGGGCAGATAAGTACATTTCTAATAGAGGCTATAGCTGAATGTCAGCTGATGCAGGGGCGGGACGTAGCCCCGTTGAAAAGCGCCCGCTTGATGAGTGGTCGGTCTAGGATCGATCCCCGTCGGTGGGCCCAATGGGCTGTTTCTTGTTCTTGCTAGTTAAAGTTAAAGTTTGTTTTAAAGTTAACGACACCACTAGAGTGATAGTGCATATGAAAGATCATAGGCTAATGGCTACATCTTTCCATTAGCAGCAAAAGATCTTTTTATAGTGCACCACTTTCATACATTAAGAAAAGCATATGGCTACATCGGCCTTTGGCCAGGGATCTTTTGGTGCACTGGTAGGACACAAGGAAAAAACCACGGCCTTTGGCCTGTTGCACTGGTAGGAACAAGAAAAAAACCCCTAATCAGTTGAATGGATCTAACAATGTGGTTCGATCCTGCGACGTAGGCACCTCAAGTGAGTACTCAGCCGACTGAGCTAAATCCCGCTTAAATATTAAAAATGTACTACATACTGTATCACTATCACTTGGAACACACACATATATAATTTCCCTGATGAAGCAAAAATTTTAATTAAAGAGGGATATATAACTTTTAAAGGAGGCTTCTGACTTTTTCTTTATATATATATATATATATACATATTAGCCTATTCCACTGATTATTAAAGCACTCGCGCGATCGGTCTGGGATCGATCACCGTCAGTGGGTCCATTGGGCTATTTCTCGTTTCAGCCCAGTTGTAAAGTGCTCGCCAGATGCACAGTCTGTCTAGAATTGATCCCTGTTGGTGGGCCTATTGGGCCATTTCTCATTCCAGTCATTGCTCCACAACTGGCATATCAAAGGCCGTGGTATGTACTACCCTGTCTGTGGGATGGTGTATATAAAATATCCCTCGCTGCTAATCGAAAAGAGTAGCCCATGAAGTGGCGACAACAGGTTTCCTCTCTCAGTGGTCCTTAACCATATGTCCGACGCCATATAACCGTAAATAAAATGTGTTGAGTGCGTTGTTAAATATAACATTTCCTTCCACAAATCATACTTGGACATACGACAGTCGAAGGCTCATTGTCTCGGTCCTAGATTCATTAGACAATATATTGGTGTACCGAGACTAGCTATAACTATTTAGTTAGCAATGCAAAATTTCCCTTTCTTTTTCATTATTATTATAAACAAATTTTTTATTATTAAATTTTTTTATTTGAAAGGATGGCGAAGGTTTTTTGTTTTTTTTACACTAATGTGATTAAGTTGAAGTCATTGAATATATCTGCACCTCTTCATAGTGCAACATCACTATTTCCCGTGTACTAAATAGTTGTATAGCAGTTTTAGTTTAGAAAATAAGTCGTAATTTTTTAAATACGAATTTCTTTATTAATTTTATTGACTGGTCGATTGGTTAGCAGACTGACAGACTGATTCATTCATTCATCCATTCAATCATTCATTCATTCATTCATTCATTCATTCAAAACGACCGCTCGCCCTATGTGCAGTCGGTCTAGAATCGATCCTCGTCGGTGGGCCCATTGGGCTATATCTCGTTTCAGCCAGTGCATCACGACTGGTATATCAAAGACCGTGGTATGTGCTACCCTGTCTATGGGATGGCGCATATAAAAGATCCCTTCTACTAATGGAAAAATGTAGCGGGTTTCCTCTCTATGATTGTGTCAAAATGACCATATGTTTGACATTCAATACCCGATGATTAATAAATCAAAAATGCTCTAGTGGTGTCGTTAAACAAAACAAACTTTAACTTACCTCTGATCAAGAACATTTAGGTAATCAACTTTTATTGAAATATCAGCCCACTTCAAACTGACACAGCCTCATCTGCCCTGGACTAGCGAGGTCAGAGACTGTGCCCAGGGTGGACGTGCCTCAACCTTGAAAAAGGCACGTTAACAGACTTCCATTTCTAGTGAAATGAAATGGAATGATACAAATGATGTTCACCATTTATACAAATGAGAGGCATTATAAGCCTTTTTGATCATCTCATTTAAATGCATCTCGTTTTTAAACACTATGGCGTATTTTCCACTATTAGGGCCGTTTATGAACACTGAAATCAAACATTACTTATATATTATTGTTTAAATTATCTATTTCCGCACAACCAAAGTGTTTCTGGTCATTTTTCATATTTTTAAAAACGCACATGCGTCTGAGAAGTAACGGTTATGGAGTCAAGTTCTGGTTTATTTTTATCGGGATATGCCTGTTTCAACGACAGAGACTGTTTATTGTTTCACTCTGGTGTAACTTTATCCAAATGTGTTACAGGTTTGTAGATTAAAGCTGTATCCTAACCGGCCGCGAGCGACGCGAGCAATTATATTAGAAATCATTGATTTCAATTGCCGTATCCTAACCGCACGCGTGCGACGCGACATATAGATCTGTCACGTCGCGCGAGTGCAGTTAGGATGCGGCAATGGAAATCAGTGATTTCTAATATAATCGCTCGCATCGCTCGCATCGCTCGCATCGCTCGCGGCCGGTTAGGATACAGTTTAACCAAACTTAGTGTCCATTTTTACGTGTTGAAACTGCTACCTTGCCCTCTTCACATACACGGATTTTTCTTACGAGTCCTTACGGATCGCACAAATTCACGGATCCTTACGATTTGGCCACTTTTACAACCGATTTAAGAGTTGTTACGAGTTATTACGAGCTATTTACGGTTTATTACGATTATTACGAGTTATTACGATCTATTTTTAAAATTCGGTATTTGTTACGAGTTGTCACGGATAACTACGAGCAACTTACGGGCATTTTACGAGCTTTTTACGGATTGTTACGAGTATATTACGGAATGTTACTATTCATCGAAGCTTTTACGTGTAGTACGACCTGTTTACGTGTTGTTACGAATGTTACGAGTTAGTTACGAGTATTTACGTCCTTACGATTTTTTGCCAAAAAATATATAAATCCTGCAAATCTCAATGCATCATTCGACAACTGACGCGAGAGACAATTATGGCATATGAAGAAACATTTGCATTTATATCAACAATTTCTACAATTGCTCCTTCAACTAGCCCAGAGGGAAGAGGACGAGGCCCAGCAGCTACCAACCGTAACAAATCGTACCAAATTTTTTTACGAGTCATTTACGGATTCTTGCGAGCAGGTTACGGATGGTTACGTGTTGTTGCGAGCGGTTTACGATACTTACGGATTTTACGAGTTATCTACGGAAAAAATCAATCCGTGGACAATCGTAAGAAGATTTTTGACATGTCGCTCTCCTTTCACGGATCCTTAAGGGTGTCTGCGAGTACGAGTTGTGACGAATTATTTACGGATACCAGCGAGTTATTTACGGATGCTTGCGATTGACTACGAGTTGGCGATCCGTAAGGACTCGTAAGAAATATCTATGTTAAAATTGAAAGTGCCAACCTTGCTCATTATTTGAACTGGAGCCGGAAATTTCTGGGACTGCTTGATCTCATCAAAGTTCATGATAGTATCCATGACCATCACCCCTGCTACCTTTGGGGTGCTGCTCCAGAAGTTCGGCACCCAGGTATGTACGAAATGTTCACTGCCACAGCTTAAGTTTGCACACGCGACATTTGAAACTTGTGTCACTGAAACGGAAAAATAAGTCATTTCATTTCAACTTATTTTCAGGCTTATATTCAATTACGGTTCAAACCACGCTGTCCTGGGCACACGCCTCAGCTATCTGGGCCGTCTGTCCAGGAGAGTGGGTTAGTTGTTAGTGGTTAGATAAACAATTAACATATCTGAATCTCAGCTGATTAGTCCAGGTAGTTATATTCAATTTTCATATGTTCCCATGACCTACGTGAATCAGAAATCCATTGGTAGCATTTTTTTCTGACCACTATCATGTTAGCCATCTTGAAATTCAAAATGGCCACCATTTTCATATATTTTCTTTATATATCTCCACTCCCATTTAACATAGAAACATATTTTTAGGGTCTATTAAAACGTTTTATGTCAGTGAATTCAAAAATATATTTTTATTATTCATCTGATCATGGCAACCATCTTGAAATTCAAAATGGAGGTCATTTCAATATATTTTTTGTCCATCTTTACTCTTAACACAGAACAATAATTTTGGTCTCAGTTTACATTTATGTGCTCAGTTGATTATTTTGTAAAAAATAGAAAATTGTTGTCTGATCTTTGCAGCTATCTTGAAATTCAAAATGGCTACCATTTTAATATATTTGTCAAATATCTCAACTCCCGGTTAACGTGGATGCACAGTTGTTTTTGTCCATGTACATTTCTGTAGTTGATGAATTGGTTGGATTCATTTATATAGTCATTCAATCATGGCAACCATCTTGAAATTCAAAATGGCCAGCATTTAAAATATATTTGTCATATATCTCGACTCCAGGTTAATGTAGAAGCACAATTGTTTTTTGTCTATGTACGTTTCTGTAGTCCGTCAGTTGGTTGGTTTCATTTTTATAGTCATTCAATCATGTTAACTATTTTGAAATTCAAAATGGCCACCATTTTAATATACTATTATGTTTCTTATATCTAAACTAAACATTTGACATAGAAGCACAAATGTGTTGTCTATGTACATTTCAGTAGTTACTTAATCTAATTGTTTAGATTTATAGCTATCCAGTTATGGCAAACATCTTAAACTTTAAAATGGCAGCCATATGACAATTTAAAATGGTCATCAATTTAATCATTTGACAAAATAATGTTTCCCTTAGTCCACATACAAATGCAATTTTGTGTTCCTAAATATATTTTTAGGTGAAATAATTAAAATGTGGCAATACCTATTACTTTTATGTTTTATATTTTAAACTAATGAAATAAAGTAACCTACCTATTTTAAATTATAATTCATAATGGGATATTAGACATCTACTTTGTCTGTAATAGAATACATACTGCAGCAGTCCTCATCAGCTTCATCTATGCAGCACTTTGTACATTGAAGGTTGTGTCGCTTACACTAAAGGTACATCTACCTGGACCCTTACTGACACCACAGTTACATCTGATCAGTTCTATCACAGATTCTGGTGCAGCTTGCAACTCCAACAGCACAGACACAAATATAATAAACCCTTTGACCCCAACACAATCTGCATGGATCGAGAATATCTGGATGTAGCATGGACTTCTGAGCTCAGTTATTTGCTTGGATATGTGCTCGTTGAGTATGATGTTTCCATGACTCAGAGATATGTGGCAGGGTTTGCACTTTTATATTTGGTGATGGCTTCTTGAATTTCTTTCACCTCAAGAGTAACTGCATCCGTTTCACTGACCTCTTTGTATTGTTCATCACCGATTCCAAGCTGGCATCAGTGTTATCTGTGGAGCTTTTGTGAATACACTAAATTCTTTTTATTAATATCCACCATCACCAATATGTCCTTTTGAGTCGCAGTCTTTAGACACAGTTCATTATAAAATGGTTGCAGGTTGACTGGTTGTGATTTATATATACGTATTTGTGTATTGAGGCCTACCATGTAACCATCTCGTGATGAGAACCCAATAGTCTGTGTTTTTTTATGCAGAAATCCACCTCATTACCTGGCCCGATTACTTCATGAGTATGAGAAATCATGAGCATGTCTGCTTCTTTCTGTGTACTGTACTGACTGTGTATTTTGGTACATTTCAGAGAACATCCTTTATTGTGTCTGTATAACTTTATCTTTATCCTTTGTATATCTACTCGATGTCATTGATAAGAGTAACCTCCTGAACATACAAGTTATTCCCACTACCTGGGCCAATAGTTCTGAAGCTAACTAACACTACGATATCATAAAACCGACGTAGGCTTTGGAGCATGTCACTGTCATGTCGTGGCCTTTGATAGTTTTATGATAATTAGTTGTTGTTCTTTGAATTTTAATACGCATTGTACCTTAACACCTCACTATTACTATTTCGTCAAAATTATTTGGGGGTGGGGGGTATTTTCTTTGTTTTACTGTATATTTACCTTGTTCCCACTCTTCAAAGTCGAAGGCTACGAACATGACTGTGCTTTTTCGGTGCGGCCGACTCGCTACTTGTTTTGCTGCCTGCAACATCGCGACAACGGCAGCACCATTGTCGTCAACCCCTGAAAGATATAGAAAGGAAAATATGATTGGTAACCAATATTGGGAGATGAATCCAGTAAAAAGTTTATTTTGTTTAATGACACCACTAGAGCATATTGATCTATTAATCACCTGCTATTATTGGATGTCAAACATATGGTCATTTTGACATATAATAGTCTTATAGAGGAAACCCGCTATATTGTTTCATTAATAGCATGGGATCTTTCATATGCACCATCCCACAGACAGGATAGCACATACAACGGCCTTTGATATACCAGTCGTGGTGCACTGGCTGGCCCACCGACGGGGATCGATCCCAGACCGACCGCGCATCAAGCGAGCGTTTTACCACTGGGCTAAGTGTTCGATTGTTTACGTTCTCCAAAAACCAAATAAGCTATAGATTAGACGAAACAATACTGTAAACTATTCTATATAAGGTATTCAAGATATTGTCATTTTAATATACATTAAACCAGACCAATATGCACTATCTTACCTGGAGTGTTTCTCATCGTGTCGTAATGCGCAGCAACGCCCACAATAACATCATTTGGCGTGTTGAAGTTTGTACCTTTCAAAATGCCAATGACGTTTACGCCATTTACCTGGAAAATTTCAAAATCAATAATTGATTTAATTCATGTGGAAACAAATAACGTAAGAACTATGGTAAAATGCTTCAATCTCATAGATTATTTTCCTTTAGATTGTTAGATATAGTACCAATTATTAGTGTATAGGGCTTCTGGATTATGGTAGCCCCACTTCCGTCGCTAGTGATATTCAATGTTGGGCTAGTAAATAACTACTATTGCCATGCCCGACGGCTAGTAAAAAAATGATTTCGTAAATATGAACATCCTGCCCACCCCCCCCCCCCCCCCCCCCCCCCCCCCCCCCCCCCCCCGCATGTTAGAGTTTTTAAGCTTTATCTCCCCCTTTAGGTGACATATCGGATTATTACTATTATTTAGTAAAGTAGGGCTAGTGAATTTTTAATCGTGGCTAATAAATGTTTAAAATCACTGATCACATGGCTAGTTGATTTTATAAAAAATTCTAGAAGCCCTGAAAGTGTATCGTTTTATACATTGTCAAGAAGGAAATTCCATGTTATTGGATTTATAACCATGCGGGTGTCAGTGAAGGAAATTCCATGTTATTGGATTTATAACCATGTGGGTGTCAGTGAAGGAAATTCCATGTTATGGGATTTATAACCATGTGGGTGTCAGTGAAGGAAATTCCATGTTATTGGATTTATAACCATGTGGGTGTCAGTGAAGGAAATTCCATGTTATGGGATTTATAACCATGTGGGTGTCAGTGAAGGAAATTCCATGTTATTGGATTTATAACCATGTGGGTGTCAGTGAAGGAAATTCCATGTTATTGGATTTATAACCATGTGGGTGTCAGTGAAATGGAAATGTGAGTATGATATTAAAAATGTTTACATCTCTTTGAATTGTGTTTTATTATTTTACTGAGTTTTTATAATAGTATGAATCATCCTTTTTTAATGGGGGCGGGACGTAGCCCAGTGGTAAAGCGCTCGCTTGATGCGCGGTCGGTCTGGGATCGATCTCCGTCAGTGGGCCCACTGGGCTATTTATCGCTCCATCCAGTGCACCACGACTGGTACATCAAAGGCCGTGGTATGTGCTATCCTGTCTGTGGGATGGTGCATATAAAAGATTCCTTGCTGCTAATCGAAAAGAGTAGCCCATAAAGTGGCGACAGCGGGTTTCCTCTCAATATCTGTGTGGTCCTTAACTATATGTCCGACGCCGATATAACCGTAAATAAAATGTGTTGAGTGCGTCGTTAAATGAAACATTTCCTTCCTTTCCTTCCTTCCATTTTGAACACACTGAACGTACCTTCGTTTGATACCCAGTAACCGGTGTATCTGTCGTGCTGAGATTTTATTAAACATCCATTTATCCACAGCCCATCCATCCATCCATCCATCCATCCATCCATCCATCCATCCATCCATCCATCCATCCATTCATCCATCCATCCATCCATCCATTCATTCCATCCATCCATCCATCCATCCATTCATCCATCATCCATTCATCCATCCATCCATCCATCCATCCATCCATCCATCCATCCATCCATCCATCCATCCATCCATTCCATCCATTCATCCATTCATCCATCCATTCATCCATCCATCGATCCATCCATCCATCCATTCATCCATCCATCCATTCATCCATCCATCCATCCATCCATCCATCCATTCATTCATTCATTCATCCATCCATCCATCCATCCATTCATTCATCCATCCATCCATCCATTCATTCATCAATCCATTCATTCAGTCAGTCATTACTTCATCCATATATTCATTTCAAAACAAATCGTATTAGAAGGAAGGAAATGTTTTATTTAACGACGCACTCAACACATTTTTATTTACGGTTAAATTGCGTCAGACGTATGGTTAAGGACCACACAGATATTGAGAGAGGAAACCCGCTGTCGCCATATCATGGGCTACTCTTTCCGATTAGCAGCAAGGGATCTTTTATATGCACTATCCCACAGACAGGGTAGCACATACTACTGCCTTTGACATACCATTCGTGGTGCACTGGCTAGAGCCAGAAATAACCTAATGGGAAATCGTATTAGAATGCATATAATTAAACAAACGATAAATGTGGAAGTCGTTTAAGAAGACGTTTCTTTTGATTATCGACACCACTAGAGCACATTGATTTATTGGATGTCAAACATCCTCAGAGAGGATACACGCTACATTTTTTCCATTAGTAGCAAGGGATCGTTTATATGCACCATCTCACAGACAGAATAGCACATGCTACGGGCTTTGATATAGCAGTCGTGGTGCACTGGCTAAGTCGTTTAACAGTGCACTATCAAGATGTATTGGTTCGCCAACCCACAGAGCAGTGCCATATGACGTAACACTGACCAATCGGAAATTGTATGTAATAGGCATGATGTAATAAATAGAAAACTTTTCAACATCCGTTTGGTATCAAGGTTCCAAAGTACCAAATCAGTTCATATTGCCGATAATGTTTACTAAAACAAACCCACCCTCATATAGGCAGCGTATCAACACACCCAGGATGTATACCAATAAAAAGTATGGGACCTATCGTTTAATCTATCTGCAAGAAAATACTACCTATACATACCATTTTATTGATTTGATTAATATCTGAACCCTCATTTTTGCTGAAAATCGCAGTTCCATATTTGGGGGTACCTGCACTGCTATCAACCTCTTGTAGATATTGCATAACAAATGCATAACAAATAAACGAGTATTTATTTATTGGCAATACTATGTACTATCCTGTCTGTCCTGTCTGTGGGAGAGCGGATATTTAAGATCCCTTGCTGCTAATCGAAAAGATGATCCAATACCACGATCTATGTGGTCCTTAACCACATGTCCGACACCATAATAATTGTGATTAAAACGTGTTGAGCGTCGTTAAATGTATTTCATTTTATTTCAACTTATGTTCGTGCTTATATCCAATTAAGGTCCAAACACGCTGTCCTGGGCACACACCTTAGCTATCTGGGCTGTCTGTCCAGGACAGTGGATTAGTTGTTAGTAGTTAGTGAGAGAGAAGAGGGTGTAGTGGTCTTACACCTACCAACATGCTCTATGGCTTAACCACGACAACACCGAGGCCGATGTTAAATGTAACATTTCATTCTCTCTTTCTTTGCGGGATCTAGCTCCGTCGGTAGATCTCTCACCTGAGGTGCCTGCGTCGTAGGATCGTACCGCCTTAAAGGGAAGGTCAACTCAAACAAGAGCCGTGTGAGTTGGGAAGATGCATACCCGGACCACCAACACATACTGACATTTTAACAAATGAAAAACGCGTAATTTTAGAGTTAATAAAAAAACCATGATGATTCCTGCTAACTGGGAGCAGCCATTTTGTTTCGTTTTTGTGACGTCCGGTGGTATAGCTTGGGACGAAGTGACGTCAGCTCCGTCCATCTCCTCTATGCACAGTGTAAAAAAACGCTCTAATTTACGACAAGGCGCTTCGCTTTCATCAACCTGACTTGTAAAACAACATAAATGACTTGATAGTATAATCAACTATTTAACTAAATATATTTCAATTTGTATCAATAGAATGAAATGGTGTTATAGTATTTTCTTTTTTTTTAAAAATCCAAAGAAAAAATGCATATTATTAGGCCTATTGGTAGGGTACGTTTCTTTGGGACTACGTAATTGGTCAGTTTTGTGATTTTAGATGAGAAAGTCTACTTAATCAAGGGTTTTACAGAATTACTTACAGTAATAAAGCAGGACGACTGATAATGTCTATTATGATTTGAGGGGTGTTCCGTGCGGTTATCACACAAACCCCTGTGATCTTAATAAAAGAGGCACGCCTTTTTAGTGTGTCTAGACAGTGTCTGGGGACCGTCTAAATATACACCTGCCAATCAGGAACCACAGGTACAGGCCACGGAAAGAAAAGACCAATTAACCAAGAAAACACTCCGATTATTGTTTCAGTACGTGGGTTAATTTATGTACAAAACATAATACCGTTCTTTCAATACTTTGACAATGGTGGTTTATTTTGTATTGAAAAATAATATATAATTGTTGCTGGCTTACTGGGATGGCTATTATTACAGAACATTGCGATGCATCCGCAAAAAGCAGGTATGTTTTGTATTTTCAGTTCGAAGACTAATTCCTGACGTGACACGTTAGGTATTACGTAACCACCAGCTCGCCACTGGAATGGTACAAAATGGCTGCGCCCGTTATGTATAATAGCCGTCACATTTAACCGTTTTATTAATTAACTATAAGATTATACTTGTTGATATTAAGCAATAATGTGCATTATATATCGTTGAATATGCATACCAGACCAAATGCCTTAATTGTCCATTCCTTTAAGCTGGCCGCACACTGCCATTGCTTGGCTAAGGCTTTTGATCGGCGCCACGAATCGCAGAGCCGCAAGCCTTGGTGTGCGGATAACGCCGTAGCCATGTCGCAGTGATTTCATGCCGGCGGTCCTTGACGCAATAATGACCGTAGAAATCAAAATAATTTGATATTTGCCGGCGTCGTTTGTAAATGACGCCGGCGAATAAAGCGCCGGTCAAAAACCGTAGACCGCAAGGGTAGTGTGCGGCCAGCTTTAGAGGACTCATTCGTTGATTGGAGTTTTTTTCGTCCCAAACAGTGCACCATGACTGGTATATGTTCAAAAAGCTATCCTGTACAACGTTCGACGATAAGAACCGTGGATCTGTTATTGTAGATGAATAAATGAGGCGGGATCTAGCTCAGTCGGTAGAGAGCATGCTTGAGGTGTTTTGGTCGCAAGATCGTACTTCCGCGGTAGACTCATTATCTTATTGTGTTTTTTTACTCCTTCCAACCCGTGCGGCACTGTGCCCCACGACTGGTATATCAAAGTCTGTGATATGTGCTGCCCTGTCTGTGGGAAAGTACATATGAAAGATTTCTTTGCTGCTAATGGAAAAAATGTAGCTACGAGACAAAAATTACTAAATGTTTGTCATTCAATAGCCGGTGATATTAAATCAATGTGCTCTAGTGGTGTCGTTAACCAAAATAAAATTTAACTTTATCATAATTAGACGATCCATTCAACTGATTGGGGTTTTCTCGTTCCAACCCGTGCACCACAACTGGTCGAAGGCCGTGGTATGTGCTATCCTGTCTGTGGGGAAGTGATCTAAAATCCTTGCTGCCAATGGAAAAATGTAGCAGGTTTCCTCTGATGACTACGGGTCAGAATTACCAAACATTTTACATCCAATAGCCGATGATTGATTAATCAATGTGCTCTAGTAGTGTCGTTAAACAAAACAAACTTTAACTAATGTAAACAAATGTAGCGGGTTTCCTCCGATGAGTACGCGTCAAAATTACCAAATGTTTGACATCCAGTAGCCGATGATTAATTCAATGTGCTCTAGTGGTGTCGTTAAACAAAACAAAACTCATCAGACGTCGACTGGAGTTCACTTACTGTAGGTAGTCGTGTAGGGAACACATCGACGTGAGTTTCCAAGCCGTATTCTCGAAACTGGTCTCTAATGAACTGCATCGCTTGTCTCTTGTACTGGGGGTTAGTTACGTGGTGTCTTGGATGAGAGAAGTGTGAGCGAAGAGTGGTTTTCATCCACGTTTGGTCGATTTCACCTTGAACTACCAAGACAACTGAAACAGTAGGTAATATCTTTGATAGATAAAAAAGAAACTTAATAAACTTACATAATAAAATCAATTGAACAGTAACAGTAATGTCTTAGACAACTATATAACAGGCCTTCATTATAGTGACTGTATAAATAAGGTTAAAATATGGCTTGTGACCCCCACCCCCACCCCCATCCCACTAAAGACTGTTCCCTCTACACCAGGAATTGTGCCACCACCACCACTTCAGATATCGTTCCTTCTGACATATATAAGCAAAATATATACAATACATATTTTGTTTATGTGTGTCCGTGGTTGTTTAATACCGGTCAGTTTGTCTTGTATTATTAAAAACGAAAAGATGATTTTTAGAGAATCGGGGTGTACCTTTAAGCCAGAGACATGCTTAATGTAGGTGGCCATTTGAACAGGTTTTGTGGTGTATATATATATGTATTATACACGGGCGTAGGAAGGTGCCAAAAATTGGGGGGGGGGGGGGGGGGTTGCACACACACACACACACACACATATATATATATATATATATATATATATATATATATATATATATATATATATATATATATATATATATATATATATAAATATATAACAAAAAACATCGCTGCTTCCACAAAGTGGGGTCACATGCCCCTTTGCCCCCGCTTCTTACTTCCTATGCATACGTGTGTGTGTGTGTGTGTGTGTGTGTGTCTCTGTGTGTGTGTGTGTATATGTATATGTATATGTATATGTATGTGTATGTATATGTATGTATATATATATATATATATATATATATATATATATATATATATATATATATACTGAACAAAAAAAGAAACTTCCGATTTGTACATATAGTATTTGTTGTGTTAAAGAATTCATTGTGCAATCAAATTATATAGGTAGTATTAGCCTTGAGCTATATTATCAGGATTCATGAATTTTATCGATTATTTTTGCACTGTTAATCGTCGACAACATGAAATTCAATTTGCACGTGCATGCATGGTTCGACATGTCCCGTGTAGTATTCGGTCAATTTGTTTTACTTGTCTTACTGACATTGTTGTCAAGTGAACGAAAACGCTTAAAAATTTGTAAAAAAAATAACGTTTTTTACATTGTAGCATTTTAAGTATGCCAAGAGTATGCTGGCATGTCGAAGACGTTGCAAGGCATGTTGGGAGTTCTAGTCGAGCGATACGAAATCTTCGCGTAAGATTTCGAACGACAGGAAGCACCAACGACTTGCCATGTCGTGGACGTCCGCGTGTTACAACGCGTAGTCAAGATCGCTATATCATGAACACACATTTGCGCAATCGATTCCAAACTGCCACTGCTACTGCTGCTAACACACCTGGGCTTCATAATAACCGAATCAGTGGGCAAACTGTTCTTAATCGTCTGCGGGAGAACGGTTTACATGCACGACGTCCTTACGTCGGATGCGTTTTAACGCAACGTCATCGTCTAAATCGTCTTAATTGGGCACGTGTACACACTCGTTGGATACGGCGACGCTGGAACAGCGTTCTTTTTTCGGATGAATCCAGATTTTCTTTACAACGTGGTGATGGCAGGGTGCGCGTCTACCGTAGGAGAAATGAACGCTATGCTGACTGTTGTGTTCTTGAACGAGATCGTTTCGGGATGGGGGTTGTGTCATGGTCTGGGCAGCCATTGCCCATGGTTATCGTTCACCACTAGTCGTCATTGATGGCAATTTAAATGCTCAACGTTACCGCGATGACATTCTCGCTCATCACGTCATTCCTCTGTTCCATAAGAACGCCAACATCTCGATTTTTCAGCATGATAATGCCACCTCTCATACAGCTAGAGACACTGTAAATTTTCTTAGGACAAATAACATTGATTTCATTGATGACTGGCCCGCTAAAAGTACTGATCTCAACCCCATCGAGCATGTCTGGGATAGTCTGGACAGACGATTGAGGCGTCGTCCCAACCCACCCGCCAACGTCAACGAAGTTCGTCAAGCGCTCATTCAGGAATAGAACAATATTCCACAGGCAGAAATCAACGCTTTAGTCAATTCTATGCGCCTGCGATGCACTGCAGTGGTCAATAAAAGAGGTGGTCATACCCGTTATTAAGTGGCGGTTTTTTTTAACCCCTACCACACTTGGTCAAAATTTCTCCCAGTTTCTGTTAACCTATGGCCATGATTTTTGCACCAAACGATGCATCATGGAACACACTTTAAACGCATATATAACAATTATTCCCCCGGTTTGTTTTCATCAAGTTATGTTCAAGCAAAGTTAGCGGAAGTTTCTTATTTTGTTCAGTATATAACAGTTTAATTCTTGGACTGTGATGTGTTGCGGGTGTGCGCGCACGCTCGCGAGAGCGTATGTATATAAGTGTATGCGTGTGTAAATGACTAAGATCAGTCTGTAACAATTACAGAAACGGTTAGTCGATTTTTTTATTGATCAATTCAGTCAGGCAATTTACAAATTGCCTTAAAATTTCAGTCATTTGTATAATAAATGGCCTGACTTTCCAGTCAATTTTTGAAATGACTAAAATATTAAGGCAATATGTATATTGCCCGAGTGAATCAGTTAATTTACAAATTGAAATTTTCAGTAAGTTTACAAACGGAAAATTTCAGTCATTTTACAAACTGATTGATTTTTCGATATTGACCACAACAATTATATGCACGTGTAATTTAGATTGTTATTCTAAACACGATTAAACTATTAGCTGTATTGAAAGATTTTCGGAATATGGAAGCTAAAAGAATGCGGACCACACTCCAAGGACATATATAAAATCATACCTGCATACATTAGCAAAATCTGACGAACTGGCAACTTTATTATTATATAGTTTGAATTCAGTTCACTGCTGTTATATTAAAACTAGCAAAACCGGTACCCGCCCCACTGTAGAGTAGAGGTAAATAAAGAAACCGAAAAGTACTTTGAACATTTAGAGAACAATGAAATGAACTTTGAAAGATTAGAAGCTAAAGTGAAAGTACATGGAATTCTGCACTGCATAATTATGTAGATATCAGTTATCTGCAGTCGGGACAATTGGAATTTGGGGTGGGTGGAATGCAAGGCAATGCAATAAAATGCAATATAATACCATACATGGCATACAATACAATACAATGCAATGCAATGCAATGCAATGCAACACAATACAATACAATCTTTATTGCAACCATTGTATGTTTACACTGGTTAAGAGGATAGATTGCCATTAAAAAAGAAAAGAGAGATTAGAGATTAACCGAGACGCGTGATAAACACAACTTATCGTAGCTCTGACAAAATCCGAATGTATTTTGCGCTAACAGCCTTTGAATATATAGGGCCGTAGCTAACGGGGGGGGGGGGGGGGGGAGGGTCAAGAATCCGGAAAAAAATATAGAACTTAAAGAAAATTCTCTTCTTAACCGTTTAAGGACTTTTAGACTATTAACTACTCAGTCCCCCCCCCCCCCCCCCCCAAAAAAAAACAAAAAAAAAACAACATATCCTAGCTACGGCCCTGATATAAGCTTTCCAGGTTGGATAGTTTGTTGCACGTAGTAATTTGCTAGACTGATAGACGTCGGTAAGAAATGTGTTGTTTGTATCGTCACTGAGGCGACTTTTGTATTTTAAAATGGCATTAGAGGCTATCTTATTTTTGCAAGCACAATTTGAAGAGAGTTTGTTTACCCTTACGTTAAGTTTACAAAATTCATTATGTACTTTTTCACACGGTTCCCTGTCGATTAGATCAATAGTGATTTATGTTATGATTGAAATTTGCTATTTGTTACGCTCCCCAAATTTTACATCCGTATAATAATATGGGTTTGACTAATATGGCAAATAGTTTATTATATACAGCAGGTGGAGGGTTGATTCCATTAAAAGACCTGGGGCGGGACATAGCCCAGTGGTACAGCGCTCGCTCGATGCGCGGTCGGTCTAGGATCGATCCCCGTCAGTGGGCCCATTTGGCTATTTTTCGCTCCAGCCAGTGCACCACGACTGGTATACCAAACGCCGTGGTATGTGCTATCCTGTCTATATGATGGTGCATATAAAAGATCCTTTGCTGCTAATTGGGGTGGGCTAATGATCAGGTTCGTTGTTAAGCATGGCACGAGATGTGTAGGGGGTCCGGGGGCATGCTGCCCCGGGGAAATGTTAAAAACTGGATGGATTTAAACGCCTTTTCTTGACATCTATTTTAAGCATTATCTTGCATAGTATTGTAACCCAGAATCCCCCCCCCCCCCTCCCTCCGGCATCTTGATAGCAAAATTAACCATTTTCAGACAGTGATCACTTCCTCTTTTGGAGTTTTATAGCCCTAAAATTATTATTTAGAAAAGTTCAAACCCGTTACTCTTATATCTCAATCACTAGATCGTTAATTTTAGCGTTGACCGGGGGCGTCAGAACGGGAAGGAAGACCCGAGAAAACGCCATAGAATCAACTTTGCTTCGTATATAAGTTTGATTATCATATATTTCATTGTAATTTGACATTGATAACATTTGTTAAATGCCACTATTCTAGGGACGGATCTGTTTAGGTAGGGCAGGTATAACCTACAAAAAACTATACAAAGGGGCACTTGTAAGCACTTGTAAATTAAAACATTAAAAGGCACTATTCTAGGGACGGATCGGTCTAGGTAGGGCAGTTATACATAAAAACGATACAAAAGAGCACTTGAAAATTATAACTTTAAAGGACATTATTCTGGGGAAGGCTGTCTATGTAGAGCAGTTATACATTAGAAAAACGATAGAATGAGGCATTTGTAAATTATAACTTTAACTGGAACTATTATATGGACGGCTCTGTCTAGGTAGGGCAGATATACATAAAAATGACAGAGCCAATTGTTCATTAGTAATTTTGAAAATCTATACAATTTCAAAACAAACACTATTAGGCTATCATTATGCAACTTTGAGGCGCCCATTACTCACGTTAGACAATGTGGAGAACCCCACTGAGACTCAGAAACAGAGGCACACATCTGCAAGCTTGCGCATACACGCACATTTTAACTTCATGCAGCTAAAAATGCTTACGTGCAAAAAGGGCACTTGAACATTTTGAGGGCCCCTGGTCCCCCCTCTGGATCCGCCTCTGACAACATGTAACAATTGTCGTCTGTAATTGTTTTTCTTCTTCACATTTGAAATATTTTTTCTTGCTTACATTTAAACACTTTTAGTTTAGTTTTTATCTAACAAATGCAATTGTGGTCGTTTAACTGAATTTTAGCAAAATCAAATTACTTCAGCCATTAAATGAGATATCGGTAACGAAGAGTACAAATCAAAATAATTATACTAGTCACAACAAGTTAAGAGCCAGTATCAAATTTTACCTTACTTTTTAGAAAATTAAAACAAAAAATCCGGGGCGGTCATAGGTAAAAAAAATAGGTTACAGACTTGAATAAAGCATTTCAGATTGCATGTATATGAGGTTTTTTACTTGCAGCCTGTTTGGTTGCCGGTAGAAAGCGTATGGCAAATGCATAAAAAATAATAATTTGCAATCCGACTTCGCATAACCCTGCCACAAAACGTAATCTGAACATTCTAGACTGTGGTCGAGCCCTGCAATGTCTTAATGACAGCATAGCCATGAGACAAGTAGCGAGATCCCTGCAAGTGAACCAATCCGTCATCTATTAACTGCAAGACTGTGTCCATACCACTGGCACAGCGAATGAGCTACTCTTCTTAGATGCAGTGTCCATTGTGCCCCGTAACTTATTGTGACTAGTATAGTATACAAAGCTGTATAAGTAGATGATGGCTAAATGAGATAAAATACATGATATCTATAGCTCAAAGTTTTTGGCTGTCCAATTTAGCTGCGACTAATTCTTTTCATATTTAGGACAGACGTAAACAAATTAATTTTAAGTTTACTTTTGTTTGTTTGTTGGGTTTATCTTTTTTCTTTTCTTTTTTTAAAGTTATTTTATTTTTGTTGTTGCTGCTGCTGCTGCTGCTGCTGTTGTTGTTGCTGTTGTTATTTGGTTTGTATTTTGTTGTTTTTTTGTTTCGTGTGTGTGTGTGTGTGTGTGTATGTATGTGTATGTGTATGTGTATGTAGGTATATATATATATATATATATAACTGTTTAATTCTTGGACTGTGATGTGTTGCGGGTGTGCGCGCACGCTCGCGAGAGCGTATGTTTATAAGTGTGTGCGTGTGTAAAGGACTAAGATCAGTCTGTAAAAATTACAGAAACGGTTAGTCGATATTTTTATTGATCAATTCAGTCAGGCAATTTACAAATTGCCTTAAAATTTCAGTCATTTGTATAATAAATGGCCTGACTTTCCAGTCAATTTTTGAAATGGCTAAAATATTAAGGCAATATGTATATTGCCCGAGTGAATCAGTTAATTTACAAATTGAAATTTTCAGTAAGTTTACAAACGGAAAATTTCAGTCATTTTACAAACTGATTGATTTTTCGATATTGACCACAACAATTATATGCACGTGTAATTTAGATTGTTATTCTAAACACGATTAAACTATTAGCTGTATTGAAAGATTTTCGGAATATGGAAGCTAAAAGAATGCGGACCACACTCCAAGGACATATATAAAATCATACCTGCATACATGAGCAAAATCTGACGAACTGGCAACTTCATTATTATATATTTTGAATTCAGTTCACTGCTGTTATATCAAAACTAGCAACTCCGGTACCCGCCCCACTGTAGAGTAGAGGTAAATAAAGAAACCGAAAAGTACTTTGAACATTTAGAGAACAATGAAATGAACTTTGAAAGATTAGAAGCTAAAGTGAAAGTACATGGAATTCTGCACTGCATAATTATGTAGATATCAGTTATCTGCAGTCGGGACAATTGGATTTGGGGTGGGTGGAATGCAAGGCAATGCAATACAATGCAATATAATACCAAACATGGCATACAATACAATACAATGCAATGCAATGCAATGCAATGCAATGCAATACAATCTTTATTGCAACCATTGTATGACAGATTGCCATTAAAAAAGAAAAGAGAGATTAGAGATTAACCGAGACGCGTGATAAACACAAGTTATCGTAGCTCTGACAAATTCCGAATGTATTTTGCGCTAACAGCCTTTGAATATATAGGGCCGTAGTTAGCGGGGGGGGGGGGGGGGGGGGGGGGGGTTCAAGAATCCAGAAAAAAATATAGAATTTAAAGAAAATTCTCTTCTTAACCGTTTAAGGAGTTTTAGACTACTCAGTCCACACACACACACACCCCACCCACACCACACACCAAAAAAAAAAAAAAAAAAAAAAAATCCTATCTACGGCCCTGATATAAGCTTTCCAGGTTGGATAGTTTGTTGCACGTAGTAATTTGCTAGACTGACAGACATCGGTAAGAAATGTGTTGTTTGTATCTTCACTGAGGCGACTTTTGTATTTTAAAATGGCATTATTAATATAAAAAATAAGAGGGTATCTAATTTTTGCAAGCACAATTTGAAGAGAGTTTGTTTACCCTTACGTTAAGTTTACAAAATTCATTATGTACTTTTTCACACGGTTCCCTGTCGATTAGATCAATAGTGATTTATGTTATGATTGAAATTTGCTATTTGTTACGCTCCCCAAATTTTACATCCGTATAATAATATGGGTTTGACTAATATGGCAAATAGTTTATTATATACAGCAGGTGGAGGGTTGATTCCATTAAAAGACCTGGGGCGGGACATAGCCCAGTGGTACAGCGCTCGCTCGATGCGCGGTCGGTCTAGGATCGATCCCCGTCAGTGGGCCCATTTGGCTATTTTTCGCTCCAGCCAGTGCACCACGACTGGTATACCAAACGCCGTGGTATGTGCTATCCTGTCTATATGAATGGTGCATATAAAAGATCCTTTGCTGCTAATCGAAAAGAGTAGCCCATGAAGTGACGACAGCGGGTTTCCTCCCTCAATATATGGTGGTCCTTAACCATATGTCCGACGCCATATAACCGTAAATAAAATGTGTTGAGTGCGTCGTTAAATAAAACATTTCCTTTCTTCCTTCCATTAAATGACCTATGCACCTTAAGGAGTGCTTTAATAGCTTCGTTATAAAGTGCTGTTCTCCTAGTAACCCGAGTACTCTGACGGTAAGAGAGCTAGACGGACATTAGGACAGTTAGGAACTCTCTTGCCGTCAGAGACCAATCTATATAAATTCTGCGCAAACGCTAACTTCCAAACTATAGTCAAAGATTTCCGCTCTAATACCACAATACCTTTACATCGATAATTTTAGAGCTCCCTGATAATAAGAAAAAATCACATAGTAATCAATAATACATACACTACAGGCCTGGTAGTTATGAAACTTTTAGAGTCTAGACTCGAGACTCTAATAAAGTCGGGGGGGGGGGGGGGGGGGGGGGGGGGGGGGGGGGGGGGGGGGGAGGGGGCGGGATGTAGCCCAGTGGTAAAGCGCTCGATCGATGCGCGGTCGGCCTGGGATCGATCCCCGTCGGTAGGCCCATTGGACTATTTCTAGTGCCAGCCAGTGCACCACGACTGGTATATCAAAGGCCGTGGTATGTACTACCCTGTCTGTGGGATGGTGCATAGAAAAGATCCATTGTTGCTAATCGAAAAGAGTAGCCCATAAAGTTGCGACAGCGGGTTTCCTCTCTTAATATATGTGTAGTTCTTTACCATATGTATGACGCCATATAAAATCGTAAATAAAATGTGTTGAGTGCCTCGTTGAATAAAACATTTCCTTCCTAATAGAGTTGGAGAAACTAATGTCATGACAACGCCGTACAAATTGTATGCGTGTGACGTCATTAGAGATTGACTCTTAAAGGTTTTATAAGCACGGGCCCAGGAAGAAACCCATTAGCAAATACGTATTTAACCGGGACATTATTGAAAGTGGACACTGAGATAAAATGGTATCTCCTCCCAAAGATACTAATCGTCAATAAAAGAGTCTTCTTGATCAACACCTGAAATATTAGCTTAAAAAAACAATGCCTTCTTTGCTTTGGCAGTTTTTGGTGTCACTTTTAATGTTGTAGGAATACAGTGTGTTGGGTGTAAATTAGTAACAGATATGTTCAGTTCATTGTCAGCGTATTCTCTAACATTAGGCAACAAACATGGGCGGATCCAGAACATATTTTTAGGGGGGTACCAAGAAAAAAGGGGCACATTGGCTCGTTAAAAGGGCATCTTAATAAAAGTTTTAATATCTGCAGTTAATATGAATGCGTTTGTGTATATATCACAGTATACGAACGGAAGTGTACACTAAATGACTAGCTGCGGTTTTCTGTAGCGCTAGCTGCGTTGATAAAGATTATTATATGAGCTTTGAGGCCCGTCGGAGCATTTTTTTTAAAGTGGGGTGGGCTAATGATCAGGGTCGTTGTTAAGCATGGCATGAGATGTGTAGGGGGTCCGGGGGCATGCTGCCCCGGGGAAATGTTAAAAACTGGATGGATTTAAACGCCTTTCCATGACATCTACTTTAAGCATTATTTTGCATAGTATTGTAACCCACGAAATGTCCCCCCCCCCCCCCCGGCATCTTGATAGCAAAATTAACTATTTTCAGACAGTGATCACTTCCTCTTTTGGAGTTTTATAGCCCTAAAATTATTATTTAGAAAAGTTCAAACCCGTTACTCTTATATCTCAATTACTAGATCGTTAATTTTAGCGTTGACCGGGGGCGTCAGAACGGGAAGGAAGACCCGAGAAAACGCCATAGAATCAACTTTGCTTCGTATATAAGTTTGATTATCATATATTTCATTGTAATTTGACATTGATAACATTTGTTAAATGCCACTATTCTAGGGACGGATCTGTTTAGGTAGGGCAGGTATAACCTACAAAAAACGATACAAAGGGGCACTTGTAAGCACTTGTAAATTAAAACATTAAAAGGCACTATTCTAGGGACGGATCGCCTAGGTAGGGCAGTTATACATAAAAACGATACAAAGGAGCACTTGAAAATTATAACTTTAAAGGACATTATTCTAGGGAAGGCTGTCTATGTAGAACAGTTATACATTAGAAAAACGATAGAATGAGGCATGTGTAAATTATATTTTTAACTGGAACTATTATATGGACGGCTCTGTCTAGGTAGGGCAGATATACATAAAAATGACAGAGCCAATTGTTCATTAGTAATTTTGAAAATCTATACAATTTCAAAACAAAAACTATTAGGCTATCATTATGCAACTTTGAGGCGCCCATTACTCGCGTTAGACAATGTGGAGAACCCCATTGAGACTCAGAAACACAAGCACACATCTGCAAGCTTGCGCATACACGCACATTTTAACTTCATGCAGCTAAAAATGCTTACGTGCAAAAAGGGCACTTGAACATTTTGAGGGCCCCTGGTCCCCCCTCTGGATCCACCTGTGACAACATGTAACGATTGTCGTCTGTAATTGTTTTTCTTCTTCACATTTGAAATATTTTTCTTGCTTACATTTAAACACTTTTAGTTTAGTTCTTATCTAACAAATGCAATTGTGGTCGTTTAACTGAATTTTAGCAAAATCAAATTACTTCAGCCTTTAAATGAGATATCGGTAACGAAGAGTACAAATCAAAATAATTATACTAGTCACAACAAGTTAAGAGCCAGTATCAAATTTTACCTTACTTTTTAGAAAATTAAAACAAAAAATCAGGGGCGGTCATAGGTAATAAAAACGTAGGTTACAGACTTGAATAAAGCATTTCAGATTGCATGTATATGAGGTTTTTACTCACAGCCTGTTTGGTTGCCGGTAGAAAGCGTATGGCAAATGCATAAAAATTATTTGCAATCCGACTTCGGATAACCCTGCCACCAAAACATAAACTGAACATTCTAGACTGTGGTCGAGCCCTGCAATGTCTTAATGACAGCATAGCCATGAGACAAGTAGAGAGATGCCTGCAAGTGAGCCATTCCGTCATCTATTAACTACAAGACTGTTTCCATACCACTGGCACAGCGAATGAGCTACTCTTCTTAGATGCAGTTTCCATTGTGACCCGTAACTTCTTGTGACTAGTATATTATACAAAGCTGTATAAGTAGATGATGGCTAAATGAGATAAAATACATGATAACTATAGCTCAAAGTTTTTGGCTGTCCAATTTAGCTGCGACTAATTCTTTTTATATTTAGGCCAGACGTAAACAAATTAATTTTAAGTTTACTTTTGTTTGTTTGTTGGGTTTTTCTTTTCTTTTTTTAAAGTTATTTTCTTTTTGTTGTTGTTGTATTTGTTGTTGTGGCTGCTGCTGTTGTTGTTGCTGTTGTTATTTGGTTTGTTGTTGTTTTGTTGGGGTTTTTTTGTGTGTGTGTGCCTGTTTGTTTATTTGTTTGGGTTTGTTCTGTTTGTTTGTGTGTTTGTTTGTTGTTGTTGTTGTTGTTGTTGTTTTTTTGGGGGGTTTTTATGCATGATTTGATGGCCCTATACGGATTGATATGAAAGATATGGCCCGGACAAGGATTTCCATTAATGTGCAGTAATTCTTGAAAAAAAAGAAAAAAAGGAGCGAAATCGACGAATTGCAGCGTATCAATCGACATAAATACTACCATCCCTCACCCTTATAGTGAATTAAAAAACAATTGTGGGTGAAGCTGCTCATTTCAGAGATAACGGTAACGTCTATGACTACCCGCACAAAATTTGAGTACTTTTTTTTTTTAAAGGTACCCCATATATGTTTCAAGCACACGGCTATATGACACAGTGGTACTAGATGAAATGTAATCGCATAAATTTTTTGCCCAAATGAAACTATTTGTTTTTACAACCAACACACTCTCATTTATCACCAGTCACAAGACTTGTGGTGTTAACTTCTCTATCAAAAGTTGGGTGCACCTCGAACATTGACCCAGCCGGAAGTTATTTGGTTTAGTGCTACCTATAATGACAGAACATAACTAATCGAAAGGCGACTTCACTTTTTTTTTAGAGGGCGGGACGTAGTCCAGTGGAAAAGCGCTCGCTTGATGCGCGGTCGGTTTCGGATCGATCCCTGTCGGTGGGCCCATTGTGCCATTTATCGTTCCAGTTAGTGTACCACAACTGGTATATCAAAGGCCGTGGTATGCGGTATCCTGAATGTGGGATGGTGCATATAAAAGATCCCTTGCTACTAACGGAAAAGTTAGCTGGTTTCGTCTCTAATACTATATGTCAAAATCACCACATGTTTGACACCCAATAGCCGATGATTAATAAATCAATGTGCTCTAGTGGTGTCGTTAAACAAAACATTTTTTTTTCCACTTTGTTTATAAGCGTACACATAGCTGCTTCACGTAAAATATATATCTGACGTGTAGTAACTTGGTCGGCTATTTTAAACTAAGCTTTAACTGCATAGATAATTTTCTACAGATTTACAACCATTTATGTTATAGATTTTATAACATATATCGAAAAACCAAATCCATATGTAGGAACCTATGTGCTAACTACTTTTTTTTAAATGTCTCTGTCTCTCTTGGTGACCAGATTTAAGATCATTTGCGAGTTATCGATGTGGAAGGAATACTATCGCAATCTATACTCGGCACTTCTGGTGTTCCCCGGTGTTCAGTTTTACGACCATTACTCTTCATGTCATATATGAATGACATTAACACAACAGTAAAATCCAAAATGCGTCTATTCCCCGATGCAGCTGATACACTTATTCTACAAAAGGACTAAAGTTCAAAACACACCGGAGCTGGGATCTGGACCTGAACCTGGAGCTGGAGCTGGGTCTGGAGCTGGAGCTGGGTCTGGGTCTGGGTCTGGGTCTGGGTCTGGGTCTGGGTCTGGGTCTGGGCCTGGGCATGGTTCTGAATCTGGATCTGGATCTGAATCTGTGTCTGGGCCTGGATCTGGATGTAGGTCTGGGCTTGGGCTGGGTCTGGATCTGAGTCTGGATCTAGATCTGGATCTGGGCTTGGGCTGGGTCTGGATCTGAGTCTGGGTCTGGGTCTGGGTCTGGGCCTGGGTCTGGGCCTGGGTCTGGGTCTGGCATTCGAATTACGGACAAATGGATATAAAGCTGGGTATATACCAAAGTCATAAACGAATGTAAAACGATTACTTGCCACTAAACATTCATTAGTCCATAGCTGGAATATTTGTTGACTGGTTTGTGTCTTTGTAATTAAGTATCATCACAAAAACATACACAAACATACAATCAGATAGATAAATATATAGAAAGAAAAAGAGAGGGAGGTATACACAATCATGCACATCCAGAAAGAGAGAGAGAGAGAGAGAGAGAGAGAGAGAGAGAGAGAGAGAGAGAGAGAGAGAGAGAGAGAGAGAGAGAGAGAGAGAGAGAGAGAGAGAGAGAGAGAGAGAGAGAGAGACAGAGAGAGAGAGACAGACAGAGAGACAGAGAGAGAGACAATAGAGAGATAGACTGATGGACAGATAGAGATTAACAGACACACTGACACGCGCAGACATTGCCATACAGACAACCGCCTGGTCGGGTTGTTTGTGCTCTGTTGCACTTGCCAAGCGCGGGCGGTCCCCTCTCCCACCTCAACCGCGTTCCTGTCCTGGACAGAGGAGCCGGCATAAATTGTCACCTGCGCCCATGACAGGCGTGTGCTACAACAGCTTGCTCCGAATGTACACGTAGGCCTAACCTAGAAAGAGTAATAAGGGCGAAACGACTTGTTACCTGTGGCTGCAGATGATTTTTTTTCATTCACTATCTAAAACAAATATTGACAGTCCATATGTTAAACACTAAATTACCGTAGTTTACATGTGCTGAGGTGTCAGTTAACAAATATTCCTTTATTTTGGTCCTAGGTTTTTGTTTGACATATTCGTTGACCTGATTTTGAAGCTCTTTAGTTAAATGGAGGAAATGCACTAACATACAATCACAAGAAGGTGGAGTATTACTATTACGTTTACTACAAATTACAACAACTATCATAAACATACGGAGTGTGATGACAGATATGTTTTATTACTTTATTTTAGTAATCAGAGATTCATAACAAAGTGTTGCAATGCCCGGGGGACGTCGAATACTTTCAAGGATCCAGTCATCATCATCATATTCGTCATCCACACACAAGGGATCAGGGATTGGTGGAAAGTATGTCTGTGTCTGTCGTATCTTCGACCTATCGAAAACCGTTCTATTAAGTGACAGACCCTAGTTTTTAAACACTATAGTCTATGGTGTATTTTTCAATATTATATCCGTTTTTTATAATTAAAATTGGACATTACATACATTTTATTGTTTAGATTATCTATTTCTATATATCTGAGGTGTTACAACTTACTTGTCATCCTGTAGTTACGGTATTGTAGCAGAAACATTCGCCTACATCTCAATTACCGTTACGGGATTTGGATGCCATTTCTTCGTAGCAGCGCCACCACAGATCACAGCGACACATTTCCTACCAATATTATCGCACATTTCGTTCAAATTAAGTTGTAGTTGTATACATATTTAAGTTTCTTCATGACTGTCATGCATCAGGCGCCATAAAGATGTCTTGTGTATTGGTAAGCCCTTAAAATTCGCAATGTACAATATCGTTTAGCTATTCCTATCCCTTGACTACCATGTTGGTTGAAAGTAGATTCCTCTGCTATATTCTTCGGAGCACTGCAAAAATTGCGTCAATTAATATTTTTTACATACATACAACTATTTACTAACTGTAGGTATTTTAAAACTATATACTGTCCGAGACGAGCTCTTGAGGAATATCTGGTGAAGCACTAATAGTATTACAGTGTTAATAATAACAATCAGGGTTCTCACGGACCCAGAGTCACGGGTCCCTGGGGAAGTGATAAAGGATCGGACGCACTATATTGCATAAATGTGCGTCTCTGTGAACGCAGTATATTTTAATTTTTATTTAACTTCAATAGTATCCAGGGCTTGCGCTGTCATTTGTCAAAGTCGCCAATTGCGATAAAAATAAAAAATTGCGAATTTAGTTTTTTAACTCGATTTTTAGAACCAAACATTTCTTCAACCAGTTTTGTTCTGTTGATCCGCCCTGTGGTGTAAATAAGTGCTATTCGCATGTCTGTGAGGCCAGTCTACTATTCAGTAGTGTACTGCCAGCAGCTGCTTTTTCGTAAAGTTAGAAAACACGATTAAATAAAATTAAATACTGTTTAAGACATGTTGCATTGTTGATACTAAATGTTTGATTACTAGCGACAACAAGTTTTAAATTTTATTAGTCGTGTTTTGTCGTACCGGTTAATGTTGTAAATCTAGGTCATGTGGTTGAGTTCATTTCCACGAAGTGGGTACATCGATGAGGAATACATATTGTTTCTCACTTATATACAATAATTATTAGTTTAACCTTTCTACGTTTACAGATTATATTTCACACATATTAAATGGCGAAATTATAATTCATATCTGCTATATCTACTGATATAATATAAACGCCAACATGATACATCCCTCCACCCCTTGCACAGAAATACAACTCTCTCAAAACTGACCTGAAACTGGATGAGCATTTTTTCCACTTGAGAAAAAGTCGCGAGCCAGTGTTTTGATAGCAATAACATATAAAGATGTTTCCTTTGTCTTTATTTTGGGGGACTGGCAAGCTCTTGAGTTGGACACCAAAACATTTATGAACAGTATTCAGTAATAAATCATACAGGTATGTTAGGAGGGTAGTTACAAAACAAGGTCATGGGGTAGGGGTATGATCAAGAGTTACGCACTTAAAAAAAAAAAAATATATATATGTATATATACACACACATACATACATTTTTTTTTTCATAAAATAAAACAACCAGTCTGGTCATTTTGTTTCTAAAAAAATTATTATTATTCTATTATATATACAATAATACATCTATTTATTACCAAAGAGATTAAAGATACATGCATATAGGCCTGTGACTTTGGAATACTATCTGGAGGAATAGCACAGTATCTGGTGGGACTAGAGTTTTATCTTTATATAAAGCAGAAAAGAAAAAGAAAACCAACATAACAACAGAAAATCTAATGTTTATAAATTTATAATGTTGATAAAATTAATGTCTGTGACAAGAAAAGAAGGAAGTGGGTGGGAGACGGTTGCTACATAACTTTAGAGGGGTGAGTATTGTCAGCATTACACACATATTTCAAAAGATACTGAATGATATAACTTGTTAGGTTATTAAATATGTAAACATTATGTACGGGTACTTACCATTTCACACTTGTGGTGCAAAAATATATGTAAAGTGTATATCTTAGTCTGGTGAATCTTTTTAGGAAACATATATTGGATCAAATTTGACTTCATCTTCAAATGTGGACTCTCCTACATTCCTAATGGACTCTCAAAATATAAGGTCATGAGTCCATGGACTCTCAATATTTTTGGATGAATGAGAACCCTGAACAATAAATTGATTAAATTCTAAGAAATATAAATCTACTGTAATTTTAACATACCTTAACACATACAATTTTAACATACCTTATCGTATACAATTTTAACATACCTTAACACATACAATTTTAACATACCTTAACACATAAAATTTTAACATACCTTAACACATACATGTATGTTATGACATTGTTAGATTATATGTGTGTCACATTCTTGAAGCCCTCTTGTAAATTACTTTGTAATTGATTACTAGTACAAAATGTGTGAATAATAATGACAACCTTTTTATGTTTCTCGTTCAGTCACAATGGTGAGGAAAGGGAGCCCAACATGATCCCACTTGCCTCGATGGTTGTACTTCCAAAACATGCTTCCATTCCCGAAATCCCCGGCGACTCGAACCTGTATTTTGAAGTGATGCTGTTCATATTTGGTGTGATCGTCATGTGTCTGCAGTTCATCAACCTCTACAAGACAGTGTGGTGGCTGCCACACTCGCACTCTAACTATGCCTTGGTTTGTTCTGTCATCAACTTTTAAAGTGACAGATCCTAGTTTTTAAACACTGCGACATATTTTTAACAAATAGAGCCTTTTTGAATCATTTAAATTAGACATTACTTATATTTTAATGTTTAGAATATCCATTTTTATACATCTGGTGTGTTCTGGTCATCCTGATGTTTTGTAGTGCCTCGAAATACATTTTTCGTAATTCTCAAAACGCATTTAATTCTGAGAAGTAACGGTTATCAAACCAAGCTCTAATCTATTTTTAGACTATATTTTCCCCATTTAACTTTTAAACATCACAGACTTTAGTTTCACTCTATTGTAACATTATCCAGATGTGTGTTACAGGTTTGCAGATTAACCAAACTTAGGGTCAATTTTCACAGATTGAATTTATAGGTTCTGTGCCTTTAACCATTTGTTTACATTAATCCAGTTTACTCATTAATAGCACTTGCTGTTTGGTAGACATATTTTGTCATGTGTGTGTATGGCAGCTCAGCATAATCTGCCACATGGTGACTGGTATGTCAAAGTCTGTGGTATGCACTATCCTGTCTGTGCAACTGCTTATAAACCAGGCAGTGAATTTAGCAGGATTCCAAGCTTCACGAATCCCAGATTTTGGATCTGAAGCATTAGATTTTGAGACATAATCCCAAAATATCTATATTAAATTTATGTATATTGTTGTGGCAGAATTCTAAAACAAATCCCCAAATTCAATGATTGCTTTTAAAGGATCCCTTGCTGCTATCAGTAATTGATGTCAGTAGCCTCTGTGGTGGCAGTAGGTTTCATCTCTCATTAACAGAACCATGTGTTAAAATAGTTGTATGTTGGAGAACAAAGAGATGTAGTTTAAATGTCTTTTGAGGTATCATTAAGCTTTTTCCATTCCTTTCCTCTACATTTGTTAATCATTTATTTTAAATCAAGAAATGTTAATGAGCATAAAAGTTTAGAGAATTTAGCAAAGCCGTACAAGACTCTAATATTTTGACACACTAAATTTAAAGAGATTTAATTCATACTGTTCCGAAAAACCTTTGTGCAATTGTTTTGTCGGTAATTAATTGAATGCATAACAATGATACATGCTACTGATTAAACCAAAAGGATAGCAAACCACAATTTGCTACTAAATTTAAATTGTCTGTCAGCTGCATAACATCAACATTGGTGAAACCTATTATTTCAGCTGATTCTACAACTTCAGCTTGTTTTTTTTAAATTTCTGATGTAATGACGTTGTTAAAGTTTTATGTCGCTAATATGTCACTTATTTGGATTTCGCTAAATTTTAACATCACTAATATTTTATAATTTAATTTAATTTTTGTTTCAGAATTTCTACTTAATAGACCCGTACCTCCTTCAGTTTCTATGTTTGCTGATGAGCCGAAGGTTGATCGCTTGTTTTGTTCAAGAGGTTAGTATAGAATAATTTTTGTTTTCTCTCCCCTTTCAACCAATGTCCCATGACAGTTAACAAAGGCTGTGGTATGTGTTATTCGGTATGGGTGGGAAAGTGCATATACAAGATCCCTTGCTGCTAATGAAAAACAAATGTAACAGGTGTCTTCTGAAGACTGTTAGAATTATTTATTTTTTACATCCAATGGGTAATTAATTCATTTCTGAATATTCTTAACTCTTCAGCAGCTGTTAATAACATTACTATACCAAAAAGACCTAGCTGTGGTCAGAACAGTCTTAGACAAACCTATTGCGCCCAAATTGGAGATATCTGAAGCCCTGGTTTGTCAGCCCTCGCCATAAACTTTTCTGACCACTCACTACCTCACTACATGTCAATAAACAGGTGAAAGCTTCTATATTTATAAAGGCTTTTTAAATTTATATATATACAGAATATGCAAATGGTTTTGATCACCTAACCACTGCTATAACGAACAATCATATCCCTTCCGGTTCGTTACAAGAGTATATGTATACAGATTATGCAAAATGTTTGATCACCCCTTGTTAATATATAGTTATGTGTTAACTATATTTATACAGAATATGCTAAAGGTTTAATCACCTGTTGTCAATATATATGAATGACAGCTGCTATATTTGTTTCAGATTTACGGAAGTCGTTCTTACAAAGTGTTGTACTGGACACTACAGCTGATTAAACTGCTGCTAGTGCTGGCCGCGGTCAGTTGGCTTGCTTTCACCGGCTACCACGTTGTGATTCAGCACTCGCCACTCTACTGCTTATATCTCTGCTGCCCGTTTGTATCATTTACATTTTCATTTAACCTTCTGACTACTGGATTAAAATTCTCCGGATCTTTTTCACATTGAAAAACAAAAAACTAAAGCTGCCATACTCTCAATTTATCTGTTTCCTGTTCTGTTATTATTATTGGTACGTGCTGTTTGCAAAACGGCGGGAAATATGAATTGATTAATGGGGAATGCACTGTATACAATGCAGGGGCGTAACCAGAATTTTTTTTGCATTATGCCCGCCTCTGTGAAAATGTTAAAACTCATGACACCTGTAGATGCATTCTGAGCCTTTTCTGAGTCTTTTTTTTTCGAGTCAATTTTAAGAGGATATTTTATGGAACAATTACAGACAGCCTCAACCTATTCCCGGATTTTTTTGCATTACGCACATGAGTACTGTGCATAATGGGTGCTATGCCTTTGCAGTGTACAGTATGTTGATTTGTGTTACGTCGGGCGAGATATCATACTTGCAGTAGTCAGAAGGTTAAGATATATTTTGTCTTTTTTGTGACTGAAATATTTTCCTTGGTTATTATAACATTAAATTAATATTTTGTGTAGAGATGTATGGTCACGGTGTTGACCTCTCATTAACAGCTAATCATTGATCCATGTTCTGGACAGACAGACCATATAGCTGAGGATGGAATGCTTGAATTTATTGGATATAAGCACAGAAATAAATAAAATTTGGAAGACATGGGTTTTTTTTACACTTAAAAGACCAAAGAATGTACATAATAATATAAGATTAACAATACAATGGGGTTTTTTTTCATATGCAATATTTCCATTAAATTAATGAAAGGGCACAATATTTTATGAGAACCGTTGTTCTGTTCATGTGTCGGTTACACAACTTTAAAATCACAAGAATTGCCAATCGGTTACGTGGTGATCTATAATTAAAAGTACAATATATCAGTAATGAAAGTGAAAATCAGTTTATGTTTGGAACTACCAATGTAGCACAGAATCGTAGTTCAAGTGTTTTAGGATTAGGTAGGCCTAACTCATCGGTTTACAAGAGCTATATATTCACGTCACCGAACAATCGGTTACCTAAGTAAAACTCACGTGAACTGACTTCAGGTTACCTAAGATGTTGAAATACTGTCCCCTGAATGTCTTCCTCAGAGGAAGGGGTGGGGCATAGCCCAGTGGTAAAGTGCTCGTCTGATGCACAGTCTGTCTAGGATCGATCCCTGTTGGTGGGCCTATTGGGCCATTTTTCATTCCAGCCAGTGCTCCACAACTGGTGTAATAAAGGCCGTGATATGTACTATCCTGTCTGTGGGATGATGCATATAAAAGATCCCTTGCTGCTAATCGGAAAGAGTAGTCCATGGTGTGGTGACCGCTAGTTTTCTCACTCATTATCTGTGTGTCCAAATCCATTTAACCGTACAGTGGACTCTGTCTAAACCGGATTCTGTGTAATCCAGATCTCTGCGTAAACCGGTCCATTTCTACAGCCCCGTCCAGCTACCGTTTATCTCTTAGGTATAAATCTCTGCCTAATCCGTACTCTGTCTACTCCGGACTCCAGATCAAAAATCAAGAACGAAAGAACTGTTCATGCATTAATTACCTCTGTCTACACCGGATTAGGATTTGACTGAACGACGGGCTGCTTAATTAGTTGAACAATGATTGTCACTTGCCGAGTAATTAGGACGCTGTCGCTAGATCAAATACAAAATGTAATCACTCTCGTGGAGTTGTCGATCATTCAAGAACCATAACTCTGGATGAACTCTGTCTAAACCGGTCCTCTATGTAAACCGGACTATTTCGACGGTACTTCATGGAGTTTTGTACAATACACTTATTTCCATATTTCTTTCTTTCAGACTGGCCACATACTTAATTTTATTTGGTCCAGCTTTAAAGCCACTTTACCACAAATATTATGCTTGGCCGAAACCAGTGTTTGGTTTTGAGAAGAGTCCTCCGAAATCCCGAAACTGTGAACGCGAACTGGGTCTCACTCACAGTTGTACGCTAACTCCAGACGTGGTCCGCGAGGAGGTGGAATCTCTGAAAGTGGACTTCAACAACCGTGTCAAACAAGTTCTCTTCAACTCCATGTTAACAGCTTATTACATGGCATTTGTTCCATTGTGTTTTGCACAGGTGAGTTTGACTACGATAGGCAACTCGAGTTTTAGGTACACCCTCCCAGAGATGTATTTAAAGGGATCTAGTCATTTTCACAAGTGTACAAAGAATGTTTTTGCTACTCTCTCCCAAACCTAAAAGCATACATTTAAAAAACCAAAAAATTGCAAGGGGTATTTTTATTAGTTTTATTATTCTAATTTGTTTTGCGGGGAGGGGGCGGGGTGTACCCCAGTGTATAGTTTGTATGTGTGTGGATTTGATAATAAGAAACAATCCTTTAACTAGTAAATCCTGAAAGTAATTGTATGATAATATTTAATTTGATGCCACAAAACAAAGGCAATCATTAAGTGTGCAAGTATTTATTGAGCTTTTTCGCACTTTATTGTGAAAAATATTCTTTAAATTCATCTTCAGTTTGTATTTGACTTTTTGAAGAATTAACTTTAATTGTATATTAATTATGTAGTTCTACTATAACTGCTTGCATATACTAATATATCACACTTTAAGGAAACTTTGTATAATTTGCAATTTGTGGATGGGTAATAATGCATATAGGTTGTTTTACTGAGGCTGATCCTATGGTGTCTTTACAATCTAAATGATAGCCTATGTAGTAGTTGGCATGTCTCCTTTTTTCATCTCTTCTAATAAATAAATGTTTTTTTGAAATTCAATAGTAAAAATTGCAAACCTTTTCTAACAAACATCTGTCAAGGCTACCGAAGCTCTGTCAAATGCCAAATTCAACAATTGCAAATTTAAAAAACAGTTGACAAATTTTATTTTAATTTGGCAAAATGCTTAAATTCATATGTTGATTGATATTTTCTTGGAAAATAACTGAGTTTCTGCAATTTTTGAAGTTAACCTTTAGACTACTGGATTAATTTTTAACAAAAACCACATTGAGTGGGTACAAGTTTATAATTTTTACTCACATATATTCACTTAAATGTTTTATAAAAACATGAAATAAAGTTCATATATTAATCGGTAAGTATTATTTTCGTGTCTTTTTTTGTAATTTTTATTATTTTAGATCGGCTAATGGTGATTAAAATTAGGCAAAAAATCGAAAAAGTTGCGTTTACTTATGGGCATTTGTGGCCAGCTGTCCAGTATTTATGTCCATTATTCCCCATAACAGTGGTTTTCTGACCAGAATTTTTTTTTAAACCCGAACTAAGATTCATATTGCAATATTTGGTAATTTTCGTTGTTGGTAAAACGATCAAATTTATTATCAAATTAGCTGTCACAATCAGCTATCAATCCCTGAAAATTACCGCCATTGTTGTCAAGCGAAAATACTTGCCAAAAACCACTTTTTGAACTCAAAATTTCAAGGTATTTTCAATTGAAAAAATCAAAACAAAAGCCACCATTTTGAAAAAAAAATCTTTTTTCTTTAATTATATTTCCGTTTCCGGTGAGTGTCGTGTGCAAAACGGCGGGAAATATGAATTGGGGAATGCACTGTATACAGTGTACAGTATATCGACTGACGTGACGTCGGGCGAGATATCTCGCCTGCAGTAGTCAGAAGGTTAAATATATACTTTGATGAAATTTTCTGCTCGCTCATAGCTACATGAAGCCCTGATCTTTATTTGAAATGCTACAGTAGTATGTGCATAATTCTTCTAACTAACAATATCTTTATTTGAAATCAGGCTTAGCTCTGGGTTATCAGAAAATTTCGCCAAATCAACATTTTAAACGTTAAAAATGGCAAAAACCCAGTTATTTTCTAATAAAATAACATTTATTACATGAAATATATTCGCCAAATTAAAATAAAATTTGCAAATTGTTTTTAAAATTCGCAATTGGCGAATTTAGGTTGGGTACCAGAGCTAGCCCTGGAAATGTTACAACAGAATGTGCAAAATTCTTTCAACTAACAATATCTTTATTTGAAATGCTACAGTAGAGTGTGCAAAACATTTGAAACAAATATCTTTTTTGGAAATGCTACGACAGAATGTACAAAAATCTTCTAACTATTTTTATTTGAAATGCTACGTTAGAATATGCAAAACTTTTCTAACATATCTTTATTTGAAATGCTATAACAGAATGTCCAAAATTCTTTCAACTAACAATATCTTTATTTGAAACACCAAGGTAGAATGTGCACAACTTTTCTAACAAATATCTTTATTTGAAATGTTATGACAGAATGTACAAAATTCTTCTGACAATATCTTTATTTGAAATGCTATGGCAGAATGTACACAATTCTTCTAACTAACAATATCTTTATTTGAAATGCTACGGTAGAATGTACACAATTCTTCTAACTAACAATATCTTTATTTGAAATGCTACAACAGAATGTACACAATTCTTCTAACTAACAATATCTTTATTTGAAATGCTACAACAGAATGTACACAATTCTTCTAACTAACAATATCTTTATTTGAACTCCTACGGCAGAATGTACACAATTCTTCTAACTAACAATATCTTTATTTGAAATGCTACGGCAGAATGTACACAATTCTTCTAACTAACAATATCTTTATTTGAAATGCTACGACAGAATGTACACAATTCTTCTAACTAACAATATCTTTATTTGAAATGCTACGGCAGAATGTACACAATTCTTCTAACTAACAATATCTTTATTTGAAATGCTACGACAGAATGTAGACAATTCTTCTAACTAACAATATCTTTATTTGAAATGCTACGACAGAATGTACACAATTCTTCTAACTAACAATATCTTTATTTGAAATGCTACGGTAGAATGTACACAATTCTTCTAACTAACAATATCTTTATTTGAAATGCTACGGCAGAATGTAACTAACAATATCTTTATTTGAAATGCTACGGCAGAATGTACACAATTCTTCTAACTAACAATATCTTTATTTGAAATGCTACAACAGAATGTACACAATTCTTCTAACTAACAATATCTTTATTTGAAATGCTACGACAGAATGTACACAATTCTTCTAACTAACAATATCTTTATTTGAAATGCTACAACAGAATGTACAAAACCACTGTGAGTCCTGCTGGGTAAGTTGTATACATGTTGAAATTATTTTTATCATTGTTCCAGCACGTTGTCCATTATGGTGTCTTCAGATAAATTTCAGACATTATTTCCCTTTAAAGGAAAATAAAATTGACTTTTGTGCTCCTGGTGGCTCTGAGTTTTTAGAAAGAAAAAAAATGTTGTTTTGAATATGCATGCATTACGTTTATGTTACTGTTGGCTTTGGTATATGCACCGACATGCTCCCACACCCACTTCGACTCCTTGTAAAGGTTTCAACAGATGCCCATGACTACTTGTGTATAGCAGTAATTTCATCTTTTAGCCCCCAGTTGAACATGGCAGATTTGATGTAGATCATCTTTTCCCCTTTAATTAATTCATTTATTCATTTGTAGTTATTTTTGTGCTTTTATCAGGCCTTACACTGGAACAAATTTTGGTTTAGCCAATTTTCAGATTATGTCCATCTATATCGAGTATTTTCTTTAAAATTATTAAAATGTGCTTAATTTAAGGAATATTTTATTAGCCAAAACCTAAATGTTGCAGCCACTTTGAATAGAAATTAGCAATTGGCTAATTTGGCCATGTACAGGGTGAGCCCTGTTATATCCAATTACGATTCAAGCACGCTATCCTGGACACACACCTCAGCTATTTGGACTGTCTGTCCAGGACAGTGGGTTAGTGGTTAGTGAGAGAGAAGTTGGTGTAGTGGCCTTACTACACTGAATCATTAAAACTCGCTCTTGGTGAGAGCCAGTTTCGGGATGTGAACCCAGTACCTACCAGCCTTATGTCTGCTGGCTTAACCACGACACCACCGAGGCCAGTCCTTTCACTTTAATTTACTTTTTGTACTTATATCCAATTATGGTGCAAGCATGTTTTCATGGGCACACAGATCAGTTACAGGGCTTCTAGAATTTTTATAAAATCCACTAGCCATGGGATCAGTACTTTCAAAAATTTACTACCACGTTTATAAATTCACGAGCCCTACTTTACTTTAAGTTAATACAGTTTTACTAAATAATATTAATAATTGGATATGTCACCTAAACAGGGAGATAGAGCTTAAAAACACTAACACTGGGAGGTGGGGTAGGGGCAGGATATTCATATTTACAAAATAGACTTAACTGCAATATTGGACCTAAAAAAAATATTCACTAGCCATCGGGCATGGCAATAGTAGTTATTTACTAACCCAACATTGAATATCACTAGCCATGGGAGTGGGGCTACCATAATCTAGAAACCCTGTAGTTATCTGGGTTGGCTGTCCAGGACAATCACACTGGGTGGGAGTTAATACCTTTTTGTGATGGCTTAATCACTACACCACTGAAGCCGGTATATATAAAACATGTCTGTCAAAGACTTAGTAGGACACTGTTTTTCTGTTGGCCAGTGCATTCTAAATTACCAGGGGATGGGACGTAGCCCAGTGGTAAAGCGCTTGCTTGATGCATGGTCTAGGTTTAGGATCGATCCCCGTTGGCGGCCCCATTGGGCTATTTCTCGTTCCAGCCAGTGCTCCACAACTGGTGTAACAAAGGCTGTGGTATGTACTATCCTGTCTGAGATGGTGCATGTAAAAGATCCCTTGCTGCTAATCGAAAAAGAGTAGGTCATGAAGTGGTGACAGCAGGTTTTCTGTCTCTATATCTGTGTGGTTAATAACCGTATGTCTGATGCCATATAACCATGAATAAAATGTGTTGAGTGTGTCATTAAATTAAGAAAACCCCCACAACCTAACATTTTTAAACTGCTATACCTGTTATCTTCAGGCTTTCATAAGATTTAAAATCTAAAACACTTATTTAAAATAAGATTGGAGAAGCCACATTTTTGCAAATATCTTGTCTGCATGTTTGTGTTAAATTGGGCTACTGGTCAACATTGTAAAACTTAATTTGCCTGCATTTACTTGTAATAAAGTCCTGAGTACATTTATGTCATGCCTTTTACGTTATGAGAAGATAAATGTTAAACTACTCCCTCTGTATATCGAGAAAATTAAAAAAAAAGTTATTCCTTATTATTGATACAAACTGCTTTACCTTTGGATAAAAAAGAAGCAACTTTTCGGATATGAAGTTAGATTTCTATATGTGTTAAGATCGATCCCCGTTGGTGGACCCATTGCGCTACTTTTGGTTCCAACCAGTGCACCATGACTGGTATATCAAAGGCAGTGATACATGCTGTTCTGTCTGTATGATGGTGCATATAAAAGATCCCTTGCTGCTAATGGACCCATTGGGCTACTTTTGGTTCCAACCAGTGCACCATGACTGGTATATCAAAGGCAATGATACATGCTGTTCTGTCTGTATGATGGTGCATATAAAAGATCCCTTGCTGCTAATGGACCCATTGGGCTACTTTTGGTTCCAACCAGTGCACCATGACTGGTATATCAAAGGCAGTGATACATGCTGTTCTGTCTGTATGATGGTGCATATAAAAGATCCCTTGCTGCTAATGGACCCATTGGGCTACTTTTGGTTCCAACCAGTGCACCATGACTGGTATATCAAAGGCAGTGATACATGCTGTTCTGTCTGTATGATGGTGCATATAAAAGATCCCTTGCTGCTAATGGACCCATTGGGCTACTGTTTGGTTCCAACCAGTGCACCATGACTGGTATATCAAAGGCAGTGATACATGCTGTTCTGTCTGTATGATGGTGCATATAAAAGATCCCTTGCTGCTAATGGAAAACTCTAGCTGGTTTCCTCTATAAGTCTAGATGTCAGAATTAGCAAATGTTTGACATCCAATAACTGATGATTAATAAATCAATGTGCTCTAGTGGTGTCATTAAACAAAACAAACTTTAAGTTCTATATGTTTTTAATTAAGACGTTTTGCTTTGTTTATTTTGCGTTATAAATTAATTGTATACTACCTCATTTTAATACTATATTATATATATATATATTATTAAATTATCTGTTCTCAACAAGTTTGTTTTCTTTTTTCATTTATTTTATTGTCATAGTAAGTCATATGTCAAGCGTAGCCTGCCCAGAGACAATTAGATGCATTCCAGTGGCATACTGTCTTAATTGAAACAGAGTTCAGATGTCGGGACTGAATGGGTACTAGTATTCCTGAAGGTGTGAAGATCAGTTATTTGCTCCACCTTATTGCTGTTGTTAAAATGTCCCTTTTATATAACAGTAAACATTTATTGTGGCCACTTAATACAGGTATGTTAATCGGTGTTTGTCGAGACTCTGTCGAGACAAATACTGATTAACTAGACAAGGTTGATATTTTATGTATTGAAAAACACGAGAAACGAATTCTGTTTATCCTATAACACGTCTAAAATAATATTTTCGTTAAATATTTAGTAAATCACAGTACTAAAGTCGCCGCCATTGGTAATATGACGTCATCACGATTAGCACAAATTAGTTTGACGTCACATATTTTAACTAAATCTTTGAAAACGATATGCTCATGTAAACAGGTTTTGTTGGTTTGTAAGCAAATGACCCATTCACAGCAACACATTACCTAGAGACCTTGCAAATTTGCATACCATTATTAACTGAGTTAATAAAGTAAAATATCACATGGGTTTATGACATGGATATCATGGGTAAGTTATAGGATAAATATATATATACCGGTACAGTAATGATTTCAGTGTGGTGTTCCAGTTCCATCACTGCTTTAATTCAGTTGATTGGTTGTTGTTTTTTAAAATATGTTTTAGATTTTATTTCTTTTATTTTGCCTGTTCAGCTGTTGTACTCTTTAGACAATGTCACATTATGTGTTGTTAATTACTGTTGTCAATTTGTACAAATACTATCATATTTTGGCTTTAGTGCCATCTTTCTGTGTCCATATGAATTAAATTGTTTTGATATACATGTAGTGTTAAACCTTTTGGATATAGTCTTTATGTTACACAATACAGTCATGTGTAAAAGCCTACTATTCATTTAAGAATTGTCTTTTATTTCTTTTATATTCATCAGGGTATGAACAAAAAAACTCTGTGAAGCCAAATTTTATAAGTTTGCAAACAACACCCACATTTCATACCCAGATGGACCAAAAGAAATAACAGGCAATTAGTATAATTAAATTGGAAACATACTAATAATAACACTAAAAGTTGATATTTTGTTTTGAATAATTTTTTTGTTCATAAACAATGATGCTCAATAAGACAAATAAATAACCAATATAAAGTGATGTCATTAAATGTAGCCTGACAATGTTATTTTTATGTTCATTGGTAAATGTACAAACTTGCATTGCAATGGCTGGACCAATGGGATGACTTTAAGTTGTAATGAATGTGACAGAAATTTAATTATATGTGTGTGTGTTATAATATAGGATGTGATATATATAGAGAATAATACATTAGTGGCCGTTAGATACCATTTATCTCACAAGTTGTTTTAAAATGTATCTAATGAGGTAAAACGAGTTTAATACGTTTTTAAACAACGATTTAAGCAAACTTTAAAATCTTTTTCGACTAAATATTATTTACAGTCGTTAAACTTGTGCGTCACAGACACATGATTTGCAGGTTAAGTATATGTCACAGTGTAATCTATTTCCACTGTGTTGTTTTTCATTGGATGGATGGCATTGGTGACCTGGTCATCACCTAGGAGCAGCCAGTCTTATTGCTTGAAATTGTTAACATACGTACATGTGTAAACAAGCCATGTGTTATAAAAAATAACGCATGATGTTTTCACCATCAAGTGTGTAAGAAATGTAGTTCTAAAGCCCTTGATTGAAGTGTTCATACCCAGCAATAGACCCATTGAGTTTTCTCATTGTAACCAGTACCCATGATCAGTATGTTAAAGACTGCAGTATATGATATCCTGTATGTGGGGAAATGCATATAAAAGATATCTTGTTGCTATTCAGGAGTATCCTATGTGTTTGCAATGGGCTTCTTCCACACCATCTACACCAAGTATTATGATAAACATATGTGTATTCTCCCCACAAAAAAAAGAAGAAGCAACTTAACTTAACTTTGACTTGTTTCAGGGCTTGAAAGGGCCTGTGGCCAGGTCGCCAAATGCAACCAATGTCCTCTTTGGGCGACTTTAATATTAAAAATCTTGTCACAGCCAGTGCACCATGACTGGTATTTCAAAGGCCGTGGTATGTGCTATCCTATCTGTGGGATGGTGCATATAAAAGATCCCTTGCTGCTAATCGGAAAGAGTAGCCCATGAAGTGGCGACAGCGGGTTTCCTCTCTCAATATCTGCGTGAACCTTAACAATATGTCTGACACCATATAACCGTAAATAAAATGTGTTGAGTGCCTCGTTAAATAAAACATTTCTTTCTTTCTTTTTAATATTAAAAAATAATGGGTATAACATGAGCCACTATTAATATTTGTATTCCACATTAAAATCATACTCATGGTTCACTTAACTAATTTGCCGAAATGCATTATTATTTTTGGGGCCACCATATGTTTTGGTGAGTTTCGAACTCTGCTTGTTTTAACAATATCAATAATATATTAATTTTAGTTGGTAGAATAATTATTTTTCACTATTTGAATAAATCAAGGGGGATAAATCTTGAACATATTTCAGCAACAGAAAAAATAATATATTGTCAGTGACCATGGAATACTTGTAACTAGGTCATTGTAATGAGGTCTGTCTGTTAATGATTTGTAAGCATTACATTTTAAAAGTTATAATTCCTCTTTTTTTTTTCCAGTTTAGATAATGTAACTAATGTTTTATTAAATATTGTCATGTACAAGTGCTAGAAAAGCATTTATACCAATTATAATGTTTCTTCAAGTTGAAATGTTTTTAATTTATTTTACTCTTTATGTTTGTGTGTGTGGAGGCACATGTGTACATAGTGTTTTCCCTAGCTTGTTTTAGCATGGTGCAGCACCATGCCTCAGTAGTCTAGCACCATCTTGCCTTAATCAGCACCATGCTGCCCTGAGATTAAACAAGCTTTATTCTCTAATTAATTCTAAAATTGCCTTTATAAAACACCCAAAAAGGCATTATTAATTAATAAAATATCCCTTTTATATCTTTTGCCATTCATTTATTAAAGCAAGCACATAAATTACATTAATGTTTATTTCAATTAATTGTTGTGTATTTTTAATGAAAAACAAGTGCCCCGAAAATGGTGAAAATGCCTCAAAAGTGTTTGGTCTACCATATCTTGCCAGATTTCTAGGGAAATCACTAGTACATGTATGTGTCTGTTATCTATATTCATATTTTTTATAAATAGTACCTTGTACAACAACAACCTTTCTACAAAGGGCACTTCTGTGTGCAAATGCTTTTCTGTTATAGTATGTATGTAAAGACCACCATCACAATGTACATGTACCATTATCCCAAATCAATCTAAAATTGTATTAGAGCTGTTCAAAAATATTTATTATTTGATTTATTTTTTCTTCAGAATACATTATATTACGACACTTGGTGGGTTGGACAGCATGTCTGTCTGACGTGGCTGAGTGCGTTCCTCATGCTGATAGCTCACTTCCTGTCTCCGCGCTACCTTGACCTGCTACACAAGTGTGCGTTACACCTCGGGAGATGGCAGAGAGTGGAGGGACGCCATGCCCACGTCCCGTACAATGCGTAAGTTGGTTTCTCACAAACAGTTGTCTCCCATACATATACATATAAGACAATTAAAAATAATCTTTTGTAATATTATGTATTATGCATAATCTTCACCATAATCAAAATCTAGGCAAGCTGAAGATCAGTCTTGGGAAATTTCATATAAAATATATTAACCATTTTTTTTACAAGTCGATCAGTTTGCCCCTCTGCTAACAGTGTGGAGGGAAGAGGGGTTGATGCATAGCCTTTTTTGATGAAGACTCCAGTGGGCTATTTATGTTAGAAGTACATAATTTGTCATTAGGAATGAGACTTGCATCAAATTAGGTATAAGTGGGTAGAATACGACTATCCAATGCTAGTAATTAATGAGCGATTGTTTGACTCCCATCAGACAAACAAATAAATTGAGTAACTGGTATGACATTCTTGTCATATTTGATACTTTTGTGACAATAGTGAGGTTATACAAAATTAATCTATTCTAAAAATACAAAAATAAATGATGCCAACTTATTAATATAACCATTTAAAATTCATGCAACACTGCTTTTTCGGTCTGTGTGGTGACAGCAGGTTTCCTTTATAATTTTCTTGATCCGGTGTGGAAATAACCAAATGTTACACACCAAATAGTCGCAGTTTTAAAATGTACTATGGTGTTGTTAAACAAACATTCCTGTGTTTTCCTTTCAGGTGGTCAGAACTTCAAGTATGGCCACAAGGTGCTCTGGTAAAACATGTCCGAGGTCTGTTTAAAGCAGAGGGTGTTAATGTGACTGCTGAACCAGGAAACAGCATGCATAGCCGATTTTATGTAAGTAGCTTGCAGCAATAGAAATAAGCAGAAATTTTCATCTTTATCATCTATCACCCTCTGCTTACCATTCTCATTATCTTAATATTAAAACACTTTCCAATTTCTCCCACGATTTCAATCTGTTTTGACCCTTTCTATCAAATTCCTCCAATTCTGTCTTCTGAGTTGTCCACACGGTCGCCTACCTGTCTCAACATCCTCCATGGCTGCAGTCTCTGTGTACTTCCCTGCACCCACCTGGCATCCTTGTCCTCTGCCGCTAATAAATCTGGTCTGGCCCATGGCACTAACTAACGACCGCCGGTAGTAGGGATGCATAGTAGGTAGTTACAAGTGCCTCTTAACAATGCCATAAGTAACTGCTGAAAACTCTACGAAGTGGTCAGACTAAGTCCACAGCTAAAAGCTGATGGGGAATGACAGGTGTGTGGCACGGATAACCACAAGAGACGAGCACCTGTCACGGTTGGAGAGACCAGGACTGGGATGTGGAGGTGGACAGTGAAAGAAGTTGAAAGGGAATAAATGAGATGAAATTCAAAGGAGTCAAAGGAAATGGGGCAGTGGGATAAAAAAAAAAATTAACTAGTTCATTTTATACTTGTCCAAATAAGTGGTTTGTTTTATTCAAGTACAAGGACAATATTTTTGACTGCTTAAAATGAAACTGCACTGAACATTTTCACTTGTCCAGTGGACTACCATTGAGGTACATTTTGCTTGTCTGAGCAGATTTTCACTTGTCGAGACAAATGGACAAGTGCTTATTTCGAACACTGGCTTGGAGCACCTTTTGTATCTATAGTCCTCAAAGATGACGCCTTTTTTCATGCTATTACTACAAGTTATTTATATCTGAACCGATTGTTTTCTAAATTGCACACAACAATAATATGTTTTGGTTATTTCCAAAACACTTTTAGTTTTTTTCTTATGGCAAATTAAACTGAAATTATTTATGGGAAGGTCTGTAGTTAAATTTGCTGTAACGGTCACCTGCCTAAAAAGGGTACTTAACCCTTGTAGGGTTGAAGCAACACGTGTCATCTGATGCAGTATGATGCATGTTAGTTTTGATGACTGGCAAAAATCCACTATGACATTCACTTCTCATATGTCATCATTGACTGATGTGTGACTGCTTTCATTTAATACAAGAGGTGGGACATAGCCCAATGGTTAGGGAAGGAAATGTTTTATTTAACAACGCACTCAGCACATTTTATTTACGGTTATATGGCGTCAGACATGTGGTTAAGGACCACACATATATAGAGAGAAAAAAAAGAAACCCGCTGTCGCCACTTCATGGGCTACTCTTTTCAATTAGCAGCAGGGGATCTTTTATATGCACCAGCCCACAGACAGGATTGTACATACCACAGCCTTTGTTACACCAGTCGTGGTGCACTGGCTGGAACGAAAAATAGCCCAATAGGGCCACCGACAGGGATCGATCTTAAACGACCATGTATCAAACAAGCGCTTTACCACTGGGCTATATCTCCCCCTAATGGTTAAATGCTTGTCTAATGTGCAATTGATCTAGACTCAATCCCTGTCAGTTGGCCGTTTTCATTCCAGCCAGAGCTCCACAACTGATGTAACAAAGACCATGGTATATACTACCCTGCCTGTGGGATGGTGCATATAAAAAATTTCTTTCTGCTGATTGAAAAGAGTAACCCTTGATGTGATAGCAGCGGGTTTTCTCTCTCATTATCTGTGTAGTCCTTAACAATATGTCCGGTGGTATATCACCATAAGTAAAAATGAGGGGCGTCATTAATTAAAATATTTCTTCCTTCATTTTATACCCAGGTTTCAGAAAAGGAGAATGTTTATTCAGTTGATTGTCCTCAGAAAAAGGCAACTCTTGCATATTTGCAAATGTAGAAGTAAAGATAGATGTTTGCATTGTCTTGGCAACGTGATTGGGATGGTGCGGTTGCGAACAAGCTTCATGCTACCAAGCCAGTCTTGGGAGAGTGGCAGTTCTCCTATAGACAGTGCAGGAAGGATGAAATAATCTTGTGTCGTGTCATACTTGACCCAGTCATTTATCTTGAAGAAAGATCCTCCACCTTAGTGTGAGCACTGCCAGTGTACTCTGATAGTATGCCACAGTTTGGTGGAGTGTACTCATCTCAAAGAAACTAGAAAAGATATATTTGGTCAAAGAAATGTGATGGAATCATTTCGATTCCATCCAGAACTTACATTACAGTTTCTACACGATACTGACTTTTATTCTAAATTTTAATTGTTTCTATCTGTGATATTTGTATTTTTTGCACAGTTCTTTTCACTGTGTTTTAATTTAACTTTTTAATTTTTATATTGATGTTGATCATCACTTTATTTGTTTGCATTTACCATAGTTTGACATCCAATAGCCGATGTATTTTTTTGTGCTGGGGTGTCGGTAAACATTCATTCATTCATTGCATTGTCTGTCAAAGGTTAATGCTGTATCAGCTAATTAATGACAACTTAACATGTTGAAATGTGATGTAAATGGTTGGTGTTTCCTCTCCACTTAACCAATATGTACATATAATAATGATGTAAATAATAATAAAAAAGTGTATAAATGGTAACATCAAAAATATATTGTCAGTATTGGTTATGATAACAACAAAATAAATAACCCCAATTACAACATAATGAGTGTGTGTTATAGTAAAAAATGGTGATTAACATAAAATAAATGAGTCAACAGCTACACATATGATGGTAGTTTTTTGTTTTATAAATGTTTCTGTTAGATGAATGCAAGTATTGAATTAAAGAACAAGACATGTTCTACATCCTTGTATTATCTAAAATTATTCTAATAAGTTCATGAATTCTCTACTGTATTTTCTGACAAACAACTGATAAGAAATATACAGTGAAATACCTGTAAACTGGACACCCATTGGACCAAGTAAAAAGTCTAGTTTTAAGGGGTAAATGGTTTAGAGAGGTTATGTTCTATACTGATATTTAAAAAGAGACTTAAAAACATCTGGTTTTGAGGGAATTCCAAGTTACTGAATGTCTGACTTTGAGAGGTTTCACTGTGTGTTAACAAAATTTATATTTTAAAATATCTTTTCTAAATTACATACTTGAATTTCACATTGGCTGACTCGATTTTCTCTTTTCAGTTTTTATTCCACAAACCATTGCGGGTGATCAACTGGTTGCTCATTCTAGGCTGGCTGCTTGTAGGTTACCAGTTCTTCCGGCTTCTCCAGTGCATGGAGTGGAGCCACATCGTGTCTCTAGCGCTGATGCTGTTCTGTAACTATTACACACTGTTTAAACTCATGCGAGACAGGTTTATAATGGCCAAGTGCTACAAAGTTGAGGAAGGGGCCAACGGTGCTAGTTAATGCTTCATTGTGTTCGTCATCCAGTTCATCATCATATTTGTTTGTCCTAGTTAGTGGACCACTTCAGAGTTCAGGGCCTGTGCTTATAAAACGTTTTAGAGTTCAGACTCAATGACATGACACGCATACATTTTGTATGGCGTTGCCATGACATTCACATCTCAGACTCTTATTAGAGTCTCGAGTCTAGACTCTAAAAGTATTATAAGCACCAGGCATGTTTTAGCCATTACTCGGTCGTAGATGACTGCCTCCCATCCAGGATGTTTTATAGGAGGGTGGGGTTCAAAAGTAGTTACACACAAGAACAATTAGAAGAAAAATTTTTTTTTGCAAGGGTAGTTGCAGGATCCTAAATGAGATCATATTTGCACTTGCTGACAAGCACTTTAAAATGAGTTTTAAAAACCTTTTTGGAAGCTATGTGGAGTGTGTGTGTGTGTGGGGGGGGGGGGGGGGGGGTCCAGATCTCTGAACCCCCTAGATCTGCACCTGCAAATACACTTTCACTGAGAATGTGCAATATGAATTCAGGGCTAAAATACCAAAAGTACACATCATCCTTTTTAGTTTAAACATGTACATGTACTTTGTTTTTATAGCAAGAAAAGAATCTATATTAGATTCTTTTTTTTATTAATTACTATAGGCTAGATTGTTTGCTGGGATGTCTTCATTCATTCATTCATTCATTCATTCAATGTTTGCAAATGTCACATATTTATTACAAACAGTCTCACTAAAGAGATAAGATTTATGCAATTAAAGCAATGCTACATGTATACACAAGTGATGTTGCCCACAAACAATAGATAATGTTTCAAACTCCTGCTGCTGACAGTACAATGCCATGTAGTTTCAAAACAGTGTTGCCATCTTGTAACCATTCCTGACTCTAACATGGTATCACACCATAAGACAATTGTATAGACATTAGAACTGAAACTGAGGTCAGGATATACATTGCCCTTCCCCCACCAGTTGAAAGGCAAGTTAACAACTGTCCCCCCCCCCCCCCCCCCCCCCCCCTCCATAGTATTGATTGGCTGGCCTTAGGCTATAAACTTATGGTCATTCAGGCCACTATGCCTGATGCCTGGGGGGAAATCCTTGGTTACAAATTGTTTCATATCAACACCAGTGGAAAACTGAACTCTGAAGTTGTCTGATATTGTCACAACATGATTATCATGTGGGTTTTTTGTCCCCATGACAAATGCCGGTAAAACGATTTAAAAAAACTGCTATACATGAGATGATCTCTACTTGTGTTTTCTCTCGGTGTATGTTTTGTTTAGATCTTCACTGTTGTTGTACCCTTGTTGTTTTCTGTGTACAGTTTTAGTGTGTATGGGCCTCTTTATGAGAGTTAAACAAAAATTTTGTCAATAATCAAAAATAGCAGTCTATGTGGTTAGAAGCTGTTTCATTTATGTTTTTTGAGTTTTAGACCAATGTCTCTTAACTTCTCTGTTGCGAGGTTGGGTGAATGGGGGAGATGTAACTCAGTGGTTTAGCACTCCCTGGGGTGGGGGTGGGAGTGGTGATGAGTCATAGAATCTATCACCCATAATAAACCTTAGGGTTTTTTCTCTTGTCCCAATTAGTGCCACATGACTGATATGCTAGGAAAGGGGTGTGTGTGTTTTGGGGTGGGGTTTTTTTGTAAAGGATACCCCAGCTTACAGTTTGAGAGAAAACCCTCTGCCTTCCAGAATGTAGCATGGGATTCTTTATATAATCACTTATACACAGACAGGACACTATATACCATGTCCATTGATATATGGTATATATCGGCTTATGTACAGCAATATATGGTACAGTGCATAGTATAAAGGATTCCATGCTTCTTTTTGAAAGGAGTAGGATATGTGGCATCAATGGGTTTTCTCTCAAACTGTAAGCGGAGATTACCCTTTTTCAACAGATATATATATATAGAATACTAAACGAGCTTACAGTTATGGTATCTGATGATTGAAAGAGAGTCAGATACCAAAACTGTAATTCATAATTATATATATATATATATATAGCAAGAACTAAAATGTTTAAACCAGAGACAGCAAAGGAAATTAATGATAATGTCATGATTTATTGTCACTTGCTCCAAGTGATGGCACCATGGGCATACTTTGTATAAAGTTAACCTTTTAAATCACTGCCTTTTAACCATTTCATTCATCATATAGCATTATTTTAGTTAGTAGTTTTCTCTATATTGTATCATTGCCATGTAAGAAAGAAATTAATGAAAAAAAGTTTACAAATAATCTTTTCTCTGAAATTAATGTAACACATTGTATATCTTTCTTCTTTGTTTTTTTCACTTTTACTCCCACCAAAATTAAACATATAACAATAAATGCATGTGTCATTTATTGGGAAATCCCCAGTATACAGTCGGGTGCATTTTCTTTATTCTAACACAATTAACCTGTGTTAAAGGGACATTCCTGAGTTTGCTGCAATTTTTAAGATGTTATCGACTAACAGAGACTTTTTAACGATTGTAATTACATATCAAATATATTTTTCTGCATACAATGTTAGTGGCTGTATATTAAATGTGTTTCTGATCGTTCTAATATTTGTACCAGGTTAAATTTCATTTTATTTTCTAAAATATTTTTTTTTCTGTATGTACGAAATTATTTAAAGACAAAATCCAGTTTGGGTTTCTTACAAATATTAAGATGACCAGAAACACATTGAATATACACACTGATATTCTAAACAAGAAAATATATTTAATTTGCAAGTTTAATAGTAGAAATATTTTATTAGTCAGAAACATCTTATAATGCAGCAAACTCAGGAATGTCCCTTTAAAGCAGACACCAAAGGGGTTATTAAAATGGCCCATTAACTCAGGTGGGTAACAAGGTGTACCAGGGTGTACCTTTAAGACAGAGACATGCTTAATGTAGGTGGCCACTTCAGTAGCTATTGTGGTATATATTCAGTGTGTAGAATGCTAGGTTCAGACTGTCAAATACCAGCAGAAACTTGGTCAACTTGACGATTGCATTGTAATTTCCTCAACTCCCAACGGGTGCGCTCAGATTAACAACTAATGGAAGGAAGGAAATGTTTATTTAACGACACACTCAACACATTTTATTTACAGTTATATGGCATCGGACATATGGTTTAGGACCACACAGATATTGAGAAAGGAAACCTGCTGTCACCACTTCATGGGCTACTCTTTTTGATTAGCAGCAAGGGATCTTTTATATGCACCATCCTACAGACAGGATAACACATACCATGGCCTTTGATATACCAGTCGTGGTGCACTAGCTGGAGCGAGAAATTGCCCAATGGGCCTACTGACGGGGATCGATCCCAGAACGACTGCGCATCAAGCGAATGCTTTACCAGTGGGCTACGTCCAGCCCCAACAACTAATTGGTTATACTACAAGTGTTCATACTAGCAACTGGACAGTAGTAGATGTTGTGAGAGCAGACAATTGGCCAACTTTCTGCTGGCAGTTGGCAGTCTTAGCCTAGCATTACTGTATAATTGTGTGTGTGTGTGTGTGTGTGTGTGTTTTCAAATTGTTAACTGATAAATGTTGTGTTTGTTGAGGCTGTATTCAAATGACATGTAATAAAGTATGTACAACTGACTAGTTTGATTTCAGTGTATTGTAGGAGTCGAGATATACCTCAGTGGTAGAGCACTTACATGGGGGTATGATTGCCTGTATCCAGTGATTGATACATTAAAGTTGAAGCTAACGTTTATTTTGTTTAACGAAAGCACTAGAGCACATTTCTTTACCATCTATGATCAGATATTGGATGTCAAACATTTGGTAATTCTGACACCTTGTTTTAAGAGAAAACCTGCTACATTTTCCCATTAGCAGCATTGATTCATCAGTGACTGATATATTGCCATACTTTATGAAGAGATTGTTGGATTGCAAGCCTTACTTGGATAAATATGGCAATTCTAGAGGTAATACAGGCAACCCAGCTCTTACCTCGCGAGACTGTTTATAAGTTTAAGATCTTCTAAACTGGTAACTGAATAACTTTTGGAGGATTGATTACACGGCCATCGAGCTTGCGAGGTATCGTTAAAGTGTCTTTGCTTATCAGCGTTCTTAAGTTGTCGACATAACCATCTACGTTGTCGTGGGCATAAGCGTACTAGACAGGAGAATACTAAAATTCGGACAAAATGAGCTGGCCTTAAACCTTTGAACCATATATTTCTACAATTCTACCAGCAATAATAATTATAATCCATATAAAAATGTGTAGTTATTCGATTGAAATCCTATATAGCTGTTTGGCAGTAATGCTAATGCGAATAAATATTGTCCCCATTCATGTATTTTGTTTAAATTGGGGAAAACATTTATCTTGTATAAAATGGGAGCCCGTACGTCTATGATCACGAGTAGTGAGAGTGTCGTGGGTTACTACATCTAAGGAAAAGTTAGTTTGTTTTTATTTAACGATACCACTAGAGCACATTGATTTTTTATCTTTATCATCGGCTATTGGACGTCAAACAGATGGTCATTCTGACAGTCATTTTTTTTAGAGGAAACCCTCTGTCGCCACATAGGCTACTCTTTTACGACAGGCAGCAAGGGATCTTTTATTTGCGCTTCCCACAGGCAGGATAGCACAAACCATGGCCTTTGTTGAACCAGTTATGGATCACTGGTCGGTGCAAGTGGTTTACACCTACCTACTGAGCCTTGCGGAGCACTCGCTCAGGTTTGGAGTCTGTATCTGGATTTAAAACCCCATGCCTCGCTTGGAATCCGAACCCAGTACCTACCAGCCTGTAGACCGATGGCCTAACCACGACGCCACTGAGGCCGGTCACATCTAAGGAAGGCAGCAGGCATGCAGGATTAGGTAGTCCTAGTTATAGTCGGGTGGACATTTTGTTCGTATCGCAGTTCGCTACGTACGTTTCATAGATCGCTACCCAATTTTAAAACATGAAACTAGTTAAGAATTTTCAGTTGACTAGAAATACCGCTAATCGAGATTTTTAAAACAAACTATTCCCTGCTAGTGACGAAAATTAAAAACACGGGTACTCTTTCGAGGCCCAGTAATTCGCATGCGTACACTTTGAATAAAGGCCCAATTTACACAGCATCGCAAGTCTGATGCCAGCAGCTGCGATAATTCCACCTCCAAAAGCGTATACATAATGATTAACGGTGTTGTACAGTTTAAAACTCGTATACATATCTGGGGCTACTAGCCGCTAGTTAGCGAAACATGTCCAGCCTCAAGTACTAAGACCTCTACTCTGCAAATATATCTGGGAGTTCGGATATGAGTGGCAACCAACTTTTATTCTATTCTATTCTTATCTATTCTTTGTTATTAGACTAGAATAGAATGTTTCATCAAAGAGCTGGGATGACTGACATGGTCACAGTGTTAAAGAGAAATAACTCTAGTAGAACTGTGTGTTGTAGAAGTAGTTATATGAGTTGTCTTTCTTGTATTATTCTTCGTGGGTCTTAATAAAACAACCTATGAAAATTGTATAGCATTGCCATCATTCTACCCACACTATTGGATATAATCCATGTAAAAATTAGTTGTGATTCATTTGCAACCCTATATAGCTGTTTAGCAGTAATACTAATATAAATAAATAATAATATCGAAATTCGGGCATTTTCGTTTAATTCGGGCAAAAATCAGCCAGCCCCATCCACCCTACAAACGTGGGAGCCCGTATGCCTATGAGGTTGGACTATACCAATTAAAATCCCATAGGCGACCATGTTAACGTTTGTATTTAAAAACACTATATGCAATATATCAACCAAACTATGACCCATAAATATCAGTACTACAACCCCTACCTCGAAGTATTAACTGCAGAAAATGGTACCTTTCATGGCTCATTTTCGGTATAACCAGATGTTTTACAACACCCCTAGTTTCGCACAAAATTTCAGTACTTTTTTTTACAGGTACCCCATACATGTTCCAAGCACAAGGCTACTTGACACATTGGTACTAGATGAATTAAAACTGTATACATTTTTAGCCCAGATGAAACTTTGTTTTTTACACCCAACACACTCACATTTATAACCAATCACAGGACTTGTGCTGTTAACTTCTCTATCAAAAGTTCGGTGTACCTCGAACTTTGACCGAGCCGGAAATTAATTGGTTTAGTGCTACCATGAAGAAGATGAAACCCATAGTCCCCTCCAATCAGACTGATTAACTGTAACTGTAAAAAAAACCCCCAAAACCCTGCTATTTTAGTTCAGAAGTGCCGCCTTGTCTTTGTATATTACTATCGGCCTCGGTGGCGTCGTGGTTAGGCCATCGGTCTACAGGCTGGTAGGTACTGGGTTTGGATCCCAGTCGAGGCATGGAATTTTTAATCCAGATACCGACTCCAAATCGTGAGTGAGTGCTCCGCAAGGCTCAATGGGTAGGTGTAAACCACTTGCACCGACCAGTGATCCATAACTGGTTCAACAAAGGCCATGGTTTGTGGGAAGCTCAAATAAAAGATTCCTTGCTGCCTGTCGTAAAAGAGTAGCCTATGTGGCGACAGGGGGTTTCCTCTCAAAATGACCATATGTTTGACGTCCAATAGCCGATGATAAGATAAAAAAAACCCAATGTGCTCTAGTGACGTCGTTAAATAAAACAAACTTTACTTTTTGTATGTTACTGTGCTGTCGATTTTATTTTTAAACTGAATCTCCAGTTACTTTAGTCTTGGTATATGTCACCTGATAACAATGCAACATACAGTTTCGTAACAAAACTTCCATTAATTCTCCATATCAAATGTAGGCCTGATATATTTTTTTTAGAAGAGATGGAATGTAGCTCGATAGTAGGGCGCTCGCCTGAGATATGAAGGGTCGTAGGATCGATCACCCTCGGGTACCCCATAGCTGTTACATAAAAGGCTGTGACCATCCTGTCTATGGAGAAAGAACATATAGAAGATTCTTGCTGCTCTATCGATAGCATTTTTTAAAAATGTTGCTATAATCATAGACACCAAATAGACATAGTTTAAAAATGTGCTGACATTAAAATATTTCCTTTTTCTCTTTTAGAATGCCAGTTAGGAAGATAATGTCAAACGTTTTTGGAATCACAAGTTCTGATATTAATTCTGAACAATTAGTCAAAGAAGAGAACAATGAACGCAAATACAACTCGTATTGTAGATGGCATAAATTATTATATCACATATAGATGGAAAAGTAATACATTTGCCTGAGCATAAAATTATTTCAAGATATGTTTTTAATAATACAGAGTACACCTATTGGCCATAACAGTTACTTCAACAACTAGGCTGGCTTAATATTTTGTTAATAATAAAATAAAATAAACTCGTAAAAGAATCTAAATGTACAAATATATGAATCGGAACGACAAAACCGTTATACATCACCAAGACCGTATCTCTGTACAATGAGAATGGGCATTGGGCAAAATAGTGTTTAATTTCGTGACTCTAGATCTAGATCTAGTGTCTCGTTTATAAGAGGACTGCCACTCCCGAGGAAATCCTTTACTGGACAATGCATTATTCAAAAGAGTACCGCCACTCCCAAACTAGTTTACTAAATCACAACAGGCTCTTGACTATCTCAATTCAGTTTTTAAATAATTCAGTACATTCACTCAGTTCTGTACGTTTACAGATACCGATGTCAACAAATACATAGTACAACCAAGAACACGATTTATACTTTGTGATAGACATAATGAATTTAAATACAATCAATGTAATTACTGCAATCGTTTTAAACGTGATGAAAGTTTTTGAGCGACGGGTCCATAGAATGCTGACGAAAAGAAGGCAAGACTGGACATTTCAACGTCACTTTGCTACAGTTTCCGGAAGACCCATAACAAATTATAAATCAAATCTTTACATTAGACGAAACTTTAATTCGTCAATTTCGTCAAAGAATAATTAAATTAAATAAAATATTAAAATAAAATAAATAGATGAATAAATACATAAATACATAAATAAATAAATAAATAAATAAAAAGGGTTTCTTCTATAAGACGGCTATCACATCAGTTTCCTAAGATTCTAAATGAATGAATGAATGAATGAATGAATGAATAAATGTTTAACGACACCCCAGCACGAAAAATACATCGGCTATTGGGTGTCAAACTATGGTAATGCAAATAAATAAAGTGTTGATCAACATCAATATAAGAATTAAAGATTTAAATAAAAACAGTGTAAAGAACTGTGCAAAAATACAAATATCACAGATAGATACTGACTTTTACTCAAAATTTAAATTTTTGCTGTATTGGCCATTCGCAAAGAGCATCCCTGCACCACGGTGAGGTTACAACACGCGCAGGGGAAGATTCTAAAGGAGTGCGCAACCATAATCTTCCAGGGGCGGGCCGTGGTATGTGTTAACCATATGTCTGACGCCATATAACCGTAAATAAAATGTGTTGAGTGCGTCGTTAAATAAAACATTTCTTTCTTTCTTTCCATAATCTTCCAAGACTCCTGGCTCGGAAACCGGTGAAATTTACGCATTGACTACAAGGTAAATATCATAACCAGTTCAAAATAAATGCATCTCATTGCTAAATAAATTAAAGCAAACATTACTCTTTTGTTCTTTGGAAGAGGCCCTCAGTAATAAATCCTGAACCGAAACTGCATGACAAATATGACAACCAGTAAACAAAACAAAAGACTTAAACAAAACGAACGACCCTTAACCCCCAAAATAAAATTTAAACAACAACAACAAAACGACCCCCTTATAAACATCCGCAGGAAATCTGGAATAGTCTTAGAATTCAAAATTATAAAATATTTATTTTATTTACCGCATTTGATTTTCAACAGTTATAATCAAAACTTCAAGAATGTTTCTTTCTTCTTGTTCTTTTTTTTAATTAAAACAAATGTTTTCAACAATTCACGTAAACATTTTGATATTAAAAAACCAATAGATATGTTTTAAATGGTACACAACTTATTGCATTGTTCTTGTTCACGATGTTCTTATTTGTCATTTATAGCCAGATATCCCAACTTGCATTTTCCTGTGTTTAAAAATTATTTTGATTTTTACTGTATTGTTTTGCTAACTTTAAGTCATTATAAAAATGTTAACATTTTGGGAGGGAAAAAAGTATTTAAACTCTTTTTTTAAAATAAGGTTTTATTTAATACATTTAAATAAGAGTACTGGAGTAACAGAATATAACAATTTGCAAGCTCAGGCTGTTACATTATAAAAAAAAGAACATAAAGTCAATATCCTGTTTTATCCTGCAATCGCAATATAAGATATTATGACTATGTAAATCTGTATACTGACAAAAAATATTGGGTTTTTTTAGAACGGAACTTCTTTTACACTAACTATGACCAGTACAGGTATGTTGTACTGTTCAAAGTTACTTATTCGTTTATTTCTAATTGATACTTTGTATTTTTGAAAAACGTTTCAAAAACATGTTTATAAAATAATAAACAAATAACTATTATTTAAAAATTATTTTGTTTTGGTGTACAGATGTAGGCGATAAGGCATTCAACACATGTGCAACAAGTAATCTGGGACACGGTAAACTTGTGAAATGAAACGGTTCATTTCATAAATTTCGTTTACGTATTTTGTAGGATTGCTGGATAAATAAAAGAACTGGTTATTGTCGTAAGATATCGGCTTTGTCCTGCCCAGGTTGAATGGTGAATGCCACCGGCAGAGGCTCGCGTCATTCCAACCTTCGCAAGATAGAGTCTGTATTTTAAGACCGTAACCAGTTACTCTCTAGTTCTGTCCATACCGATATTGCAATATTGTGTGATGTAGGATCAATAAAACATATTTTTACTTGTTTCATATTGTAAGATACATACAACCATACAACATAATAATAATTTGCAGTCATAAAATGTTTGTAATAATATGAGTATTCTGCGGTGTGAATTCCACAATATATATATTACAATATAACAATATCAGTTCTGTGACGGCCATAATGATACCATTTCACGAGTAGCTGTATGGACAGTAACTGTTGCGACAATTTCAAATAGTTCTTTAATTATGTACAAAAGGTTAAGGTCAAATATAGAATGCCTATTGGTACATAGTGTGTTTAAACAGTTTATTTCTACTTTAGGCATACACACAGTTATAGTGTGGACATTCACAATTTGTATGCAAAGAAATAATTTTACTTCTTTAAAGATTTGTGTCACGTGGACCCAAAATGTTACCCATTTTGATATTGACCAATGTACCAATTAGAAATAATTTTAAAAGAGTGAAAAACTAAAATTATGTTTTGTTAACGACACTTCATCGTATTTTACATCACAACTATTTCGGATATGAGAGAGAGAGAGAGAGAGAGAGAGAGAGAGAGAGAGAGAGAGAGAGAGAGAGAGAGAGAGAGAGAGAGAGAGAGAGAGAGAGAGAGAGAGAGAGAGAGAGAGAGAGAGAGAGATTGAAACATGACATACAGACAGAGGCTGAGAGAAGGTGGGAGAAGGAGGAATTAAACATCGGACAACACCTGATGTTTATTTAAAGAGAATTTAAATCCATCTTAGCAAAGCACTGCGAGGCTTTGAGAAAAGAACAACACGTGTTGAGCGCATCTCATTTGAAGCGCTCGTGTTTCCTTTGAGGCAAGTTTTTCCACGAAAACGTCAAAGTCCCGACGCGAACTTCAAACTTGACAGACACTGCCATTACTGACGTTGGAATTCTGCTAAGTCGATTCCGGGCGTTGATTGGATAGCGGCGGTAATTGTTCTAATGTCGTCGCGCTAATGTTAAGTTGATTTACTGCATTGATCGGATGGACCACGCAAGCTTCATGACATTGGTGTAACGCCTATCCGCCAGGCCCACGGACCGAAACAATGACCGCCTTGTCCCGCAAGCCTGGGAACGTTCAACACAGATGCTGTTTTCCAATAAACTAACTATGGGATTCTTTACAGATTTCGAATAGACCGTGTTTAGACGGCAAAAGGAAAATAGTTGACCCCCCACCCCCTCCCATCACAAGGCCTTTTATTAGTTTGCCCCAACAAGTATGTTTTTTTAATGGTGTTCTTGATCAAGGGATGTTAAATACATTAAACGATTTCACATTATTGTAATCTTACGTTTTCACTAGCACATTGCAATATGTGTACATGACGTCAGATTCTCTCAGTTCAGTACAGAATTAAAAAAAAAAAATCTTTAGGAGTATAATCAGAAGAAAACAAAATCTTTAGTGGTGTTCAATGCGTTTTTCTTTCCCGTCCGGACATTTAACAATTTGTTTTAACTGCTAGAAATCCACGAACATTTACATGAACATTATAGCAAATTGTGATGTCGTGCTATTGATGGTCATGGTCGTTATATGAACGATTCCGCGGTAACTGATGTTACGTTTTCAGGCATTTTTGGTGGACATTTAATGAATTGTGACCGACGTTACGGAAATGTAACTTGTTTGTAACGCTAGTTACGTTTAATTAAATGGTCACCAAAGTATATGGATTTGTATAGTATTAGCCTATTAATTAGGTTACCGTCAATCTCTTAGCATAAATGCAAACTCATTTTTAGAATGTTTGAGACCAACAGAAAAAGTAAGAACATTTGGTTAAAGAATTTCTGTTCGTACAAAAATCTTTTTCCCCACTGGTCTCAAAAGCTTAAAAAATTATTTAGGCAATTATGCTAGAAGGCTGACGTTGTAGTCATCTGCTATTCATGAACGTAATGTACAGCAAGCAATGCTTGTATGCAATAGTGACAAAAATACAGGTATCAGAGAACTTCACGAATTGGCTAAAAATGTAACGGCGGTTACTATGGAATTACCAATATGTTACAAACATACAGAGATTATTTATAGCGATATATCTGAACGACAAAACCATTATCTGTGATCAAAACCGTATCTCTGCACAATGCAGAGTCGAAAGAGGATTTGGAAAAATAGTGGTTGATTCCATGAATTTCTATCTAGTGCTTCGTATATAGGAGGAAGCCACTCCAGGGGAGATCCTACACACCCGTCGTTGAGAATTTACACATCCGTTGTAAAGGACTAGATGTATGAGTTGCGATTAATTCCAGCCAGTGCACCATGACTGGTATATCAAAGGCCGTGGTATGTGCAATCCTGTCTGTGGGATGGTGCATATAAAAGATTCCTTGCTACTAATGGATACAATGTAGTGGGTATCCACTCTATGACTGTGTGAAAATGGCCATATGTTTAACATCCAATAACCGATGATTAATTAATCAATGTGCTCTAGTGATATCGTTAAACAAAACAAACTTCGTTGCGATTATGCCACATACATTTGATATCGATTAAAAGACATCTGACTGTATGCTACATAATAGCGATGACTTAAAGCCAACCTGTCCAATGAAATTAACACGACTGAAACCAAATGCTGACTATAACATGTAAGTAGATAACAGTGATCATGAACAAAAGCGTATAGTAACTTGGTTCTAGCCAAAACAGAACGAACAGCAACGTGTAGAAATATAGTTTAATTATAATCCATCTGTTAGTTTAGAAAATTAACATTAAATGATATGGCATATGACATGACATCCTGTTATATTCATAACAAGTCATTTTTAATACGCGAATTGGCCACTATTTTGTTTATATGTCAACATCTTTAATATTTGCACTCAAAAGTTACCAATGAAATGTCCATAACGTTTTTATCGAATATAATTATATCTAACATAAATTATATTTACTTGATATTATTTAGTATTTAGTACATTGACATGGTAATAATTCATACCATAATGGCATAAGATAAACGTTTTGAGAATGTATATCCTATTTTACGAAAATTTACGAACTTTACATAAGAAGCATACATTTTTTTTTGGAGAATATATTGAGTATTATAGGTAAAGTGATGAAAGTTACATAAGAAATAGAAAATGTCATTTCAAGGTTATATTGTATTATAGGTAAATTGACGAAAGTTATATACGAAACAGAACATTTTATGTTTCTTGTTAAATATGACTGAATCGTACTTTTCCAGCAAAAATTGTAAGTGTTTATATTTTTATTATTTATTCATTATTATTATTATTTATTTATTAAGAATTCCAGGAATTGACGTAAAAAGATAAGGAAAAGTGTTTTGAAAACAACAAAAATTTTCAATTTCTATGTTTAGTTTGTATAAACATTGGTTAATATGTAAAAAAAAAAAAAAAAAAAAAACCCAGCAATACTCGCCCATAGTAAGAATATCGTCTGCTCATGGAGTTTATAAAATTAAAATTTTGTGGTTAGTTCATCCTAGTTGATTATTCTTTTATTAATCTGTTTTGAGTGGTTGGAGATCCGCTTTATATATATTTACGATAAAAAGCAAACGATACACATGTACATTATAACTTCAAACTCCGTGAGCAGACGATATCTTCACTGTGGTTGAGTATTACTGTTTTGTTGGTAAACTCTATTATAATTTTAAAAAAAATAGTTTGCCTTTTCGTGTTACGACAAGTTGAATTATTGACCCAAAACGTGCGGGTTTTTTTGTAGCTGCAACGGCGTGTAGTGTGTGATTTCAAACTTCACGCAATGCGACATAGGCTCAAAATCATACTTGACAGAGAAACAATTATGTCCTCTAGTTAAATATAAATGAATATAAATCCTCTAATTAAATATATTTACACAAAAATAAATTACCTGTCATTGGTAAAGCTCGATGCAATTTTAGGCGAAATATTGGTAAGGAAATATGATTTTGTTGTAAAAACATTACACAACATACGCAAAAAGAACTTATATGAACCCGATAGTTTACATATTATACTAATTAGGAGAAAATCTAAATAAAACTACATCCAACAAATAATGTGTAATCCCTAAAAACGTAATACACATTAAAAATTAAAACAATTAATAGTGTTTATACACAAACGACTGTTTGAATACAGACCACAACATCGTCCGCTGTTTTATGAGGTAATATCCTTTTTAATAATTGTAGCTTCATATTGGTAACAGAATTTAAAACAGACACCCCCCCCCCCCCCCCCACACACACACAAACAACAAAACAAAAACACACAAAAATGTCACTAATCAAAAGTTTGAAATCAAAATGTTCTGTGAATCTACTAAAAACTATGCGTGAATGATCAGTAGCGTATTTCACTTTTAACACTATCACCAGCCACAGTAGCCTAGGCAGATCTCTGACCCCGTCGTGTGGTTTTGTGACGCAATAGCGTCGCTTTAAAGAGTCATATAATTAACAATTAATTAGTATATCTAAGAAGCTCTGTTCATTTTCTTCACCATTCGTCCGCAAGCAGTCACCTTTACTATTTTAAACAAGACGACATCGATTTCGTTTGATTAACAATGACACGGCGAAGTAAACCTGCATATCTATCATATACAAATTATTTTATATACAAATTGATTTGACAGGATATCTTTAAAAATAGTGGGGTGCTTATGTTGTTGTTTTTTGTGGATTTTTTTTTTTGGGGGGGGGGGGGGGGGGGGTTGGGTTGGGTTGGTGTTGTTGTTTGTTTTGGGGGTTTTTAGGGTTTTTTTTTTACAAAAAACCCGTATCGCAAAAAAAATATGGACACGTGCCTCACGGCCACATTATTAAACAATCTTGATTTTCTATAGATAATTGGTTAACCCCAAATTCCCCGGATGTACACGAATGAACATGTTGAGCACGAAACTGTGAAGTTCAACTAGAAATACGTTGCACTGTTACATAAGACGCCCATGTACGTTTAAAGGGACATTCCTGAGTTTGCTGCAATTTTTAAGATGTTATCGACTGAGACTTTTTAACGATTGTAATTACATACCAAATCCATTTTTCAGTATAAAATATTAGTGGCTGTATATTAAACGTGTTTCTGATCGTTCTAATATTTATACTGTTAAATTTCATTTTATTTCCTAAATATATTTTTTTCGTACGTACGATCGGTTTTTTTTTTATAAATTACCATCAAATTGCATATATGAAAGGGACATTCCTGAGTTTACTGCAATTTTTAAGATGTTATTGACTAACAGAGACTTTTTAACGATTGTAATTTCATATCAAATATATTTTTCGGCATAAAATATTAGTGGCCGTATATTAAACGTGTTTCTGATCGTTGTAATATTTGTACTGTTAAATTTCATTTTATTTCCTAAATATATATTTTTTAGTACGTACGAAATTATTTGAAGACAAAATCCAGTTTGGGCCTCTTACAAATATAAAGACGACCAAAAACACATCGAATGTACAGACACTGATATTATAAACCAGAAAATATATTTAATATGTAAGTTTAATCATAGAAATGTTTTATTAGTCGAAAACATCTTATAATGCAGCAAACTCAGGAATGTTCCTTTAACATCACGAAGCTACTTTTACTATAAAACTGCAACAAAGAAACTTTTATTAAAGTGTTTGTTTAACGACACTACTAAAGCACATTGTTTCATTAATCATCATCTTTTTAGGGTCAAACATTTGATAATTCTGAGACATGGCCTTCAGAGAAAACCCGCTACATTTTCCCATTAGCAGAAAGAGATCTTTTATATGCATTTTGCCTCGGGTAAGACAACAGATACTACAGCCTTTTAGGGCCAGCTCTGGAACAAACCAAATTCGCCAATTATAAATTGTAAAAACAATTGGCGATTGGAAACTAACTGTGGTTTTCTGCTATTTTTGAAGTTTAAAGGGACTGTCCTGAGTTTCCTGCACTGTAAGATGTTTCCGACTAATAAAATCTTTTAACGTCTAACGATACACATTAAATATATTTTCTTATTTAGAATATCAGTGTTTGTATCAATCTAATTAAAATTAGCTCCACTATTACATGTGGATCTAAAGACAGCCAGTGGAGCTCATCTCCACCAATCAAAACCTTACTTGCAGAATCCTGCCAGTGATTTAAAACTAACAACACTGCGTAGTCCCCAATGTCCAGGTAACATTTCGTCTGTAAATAATAATTTAAATATTGACCAATCACACTTCGCCTTTTATAACGTTATTTGGGAGCATACAAATTCTAAAAATATCGGGCGAGTCTATTTTAGTGGCCGCAGTACAGCGAACCATACCAATACGTACGGGGTGGGTTATCAGTCTTCAATTTTACATTAAAAATTATTTATTTATTTATAAAATTAAAAAAAACTAAATCACTCTTCAGTTTTGCATTACAAATTATTTATTTTATAAAATAAAACATGTTTTAAGGCATTCGTAATTCACACGAAACATGTCGTATACCCTCAGGATAATTCGGAATGTTTTCAAATTATTTTTTAATCACTGGCAGGATTCTGCAAGTAAGGTTTTGATTGGTGGACATGAGCTCCAACTGGCTGTCTTTAGATCCACATGTAATAGTGGAGCTAATTTTAATTAGATTGTGTTTGTATATTCAATGTGTTTCTGGTCGTCTTAATATCTGTAAGAAGCCCAAACTGGATTTTTTCAATTGCAGCAAACTCAGGAATGTCCCTTTAATAGATAATTTAGCGAACTTTTCTGCTCATCCAAGGCTAGCTCGCCCCTTGATATACCTATTACCAATCATGTGGCATTGGTTGGGTCGGGAAAAGCCGAGAGGGTTCGACCCTACGACTCAAGCACTTCAGGCGAATTCTCTACAGCTAAATCTCAGGTCAGATCATACCCTTGATATGGTACCTATGGGATACCAATCAACTCCAAACCCAGAGTGTGGCATTGGTTGGGTCGGGTGATCCAAACTGCCGAGAGGGTTCGACCCCCTTGCTGCCTACGACTCAAGCAAAAACTTCAGGCGAATTCGTCTACAGAGCTAAAAAATCAATGTGCAGGTCAGGTCAGATCATAGGGCTTAACGTGCACATTCAGAGCTAGCTGTTGTAGTACACGCCTGTCATGGGGCGCAGGTGTCGACCCATGCCGGCTCCTCCGTCCGGGACCAGAAAGTGTTTGGGGTGGGTGGGAGGCGAGACCGCCCGCGCTGGTAAGTGCAAGAGAGCACCAGCAGCCGGACAGGGTCGGTAGCGAACGTGGGCTCCTGTGATGCTGTTACATTTTGAATGTCCCGTACGATTAAATCTAACATATAAAATACTGCGCAGTTTTACTAACGTAATTTGGAACGGTTCATCGAAAGATTTTAGTAATATTGACTTAGTTTGCCGTATTGTAGCTCATACTGGAATCTTGCCTATTGGGGGCCGTCGTGGTTGGTTTTCCGTGGTTGCACCCCCCCCCCCCCCCCCCCCCCCCCCCCCCCCCCCCCCCTCCGCTTCGGAGGGCTTGATCGATGGGTGGTTGTTTTCCGGTTCTGCCCTTAAAGGGGCATGGTCGGTTGTCGGCGACAACTCATGGGAGTCTTAGAGCTAAATTCCGCCCCTTAGTCTTTTATACCTCTTCCTTCACAGACCAATTTCCTTATCGGATGGGACTACAGGGCTATTTCTCGTTCCACAACTCGTGTAGTCTTAGAGCTAAATTCCGCCCCTTAGTCTTTTATACCTCTTCCTTCACAGACCAATTTCCCTATCGGATGGGACTACAGGGCTATTTCTCGTTCCACAACTCGTGTAGTCTTAGAGCTAAATTCCGCCCCTTAGTCTTTTATACCTCTTCCTTCACAGACCAATTTCCCTATCGGATGGGACTACAGGGCTATTTCTCGTTCCACAACTCGTGTAGTCTTAGAGCTAAATTCAGCCCCTTAGTCTTTTATACCTCTTCCTTCACAGACCAATTTCCCTATCGGATGGGACTACAGGGCTATTTCTCGTTCCACAACTCGTGTAGTCTTAGAGCTAAATTCCGCCCCTTAGTCTTTTATACCTCTTCCTTCACAGACCAATTTCCCTATCGGATGGGACTACAGGGCTATTTCTCGTTCCACAACTCGTGTAGTCTTAGAGCTAAATTCCGCCCCTTAGTCTTTTATACCTCTTCCTTCACAGACCAATTTCCCTATCGGATGGGACTACAGGGCTATTTCTCGTTCCACAACTCGTGTAGTCTTAGAGCTAAATTCAGCCCCTTAGTCTTTTATACCTCTTCCTTCACAGACCAATTTCCCTATCGGATGGGACTACAGGGCTATTTCTCGTTCCACAACTCGTGTAGTCTTAGAGCTAAATTCAGCCCCTTAGTCTTTTATACCTCTTCCTTCACAGACCAATTTCCCTATCGGATGGGACTACAGGGCTATTTCTCGTTCCACAACTCGTGTAGTCTTAGAGCTAAATTCAGCCCCTTAGTCTTTTATACCTCTTCCTTCACAGACCAATTTCCCTATCGGATGGGACTACAGGGCTATTTCTCGTTCCACAACTCGTGTAGTCTTAGAGCTAAATTCAGCCCCTTAGTCTTTTATACCTCTTCCTTCACAGACCAATTTCCCTATCGGATGGGACTACAGGGCTATTTCTCGTTCCACAACTCGTGTAGTCTTAGAGCTAAATTCAGCCCCTTAGTCTTTTATACCTCTTCCTTCACAGACCAATTTCCCTATCGGATGGGACTACAGGGCTATTTCTCGTTCCACAACTCGTGTAGTCTTAGAGCTAAATTCCGCCCCTTAGTCTTTTATACCTCTTCCTTCACAGACCAATTTCCCTATCGGATGGGACTACAGGGCTATTTCTCGTTCCACAACTCGTGTAGTCTTAGAGCTAAATTCCGCCCCTTAGTCTTTTATACCTCTTCCTTCACAGACCAATTTCCCTATCGGATGGGACTACAGGGCTATTTCTCGTTCCACAACTCGTGTAGTCTTAGAGCTAAATTCCGCCCCTTAGTCTTTTATACCTCTTCCTTCACAGACCAATTTCCCTATCGGATGGGACTACAGGGCTATTTCTCGTTCCACAACTCGTGTAGTCTTAGAGCTAAATTCAGCCCCTTAGTCTTTTATACCTCTTCCTTCACAGACCAATTTCCCTATCGGATGGGACTACAGGGCTATTTCTCGTTCCACAACTCGTGTAGTCTTAGAGCTAAATTCAGCCCCTTAGTCTTTTATACCTCTTCCTTCACAGACCAATTTCCCTATCGGATGGGACTACAGGGCTATTTCTCGTTCCACAACTCGTGTAGTCTTAGAGCTAAATTCCGCCCCTTAGTCTTTTATACCTCTTCCTTCACAGACCAATTTCCCTATCGGATGGGACTACAGGGCTATTTCTCGTTCCACAACTCGTGTAGTCTTAGAGCTAAATTCAGCCCCTTAGTCTTTTATACCTCTTCCTTCACAGACCAATTCCCTATCGGATGGGACTACAGGGCTATTTCTCGTTCCACAACTCGTGTAGTCTTAGAGCTAAATTCAGCCCCTTAGTCTTTTATACCTCTTCCTTCACAGACCAATTTCCCTATCGGATGGGACTACAGGGCTATTTCTCGTTCCACAACTCGTGTAGTCTTAGAGCTAAATTCAGCCCCTTAGTCTTTTATACCTCTTCCTTCACAGACCAATTTCCCTATCGGATGGGACTACAGGGCTATTTCTCGTTCCACAACTCGTGTAGTCTTAGAGCTAAATTCAGCCCCTTAGTCTTTTATACCTCTTCCTTCACAGACCAATTTCCCTATCGGATGGGACTACAGGGCTATTTCTCGTTCCACAACTCGTGTAGTCTTAGAACTAAATTCCGCCCCTTAGTCTTTTATACCTCTTCCTTCACAGACCAATTTCCTTATCGGATGGGACTACAGGGCTATTTCTCGTTCCACAACTCGTGTAGAAAATGCCGTGGTATGTACTATCCTGTCTGTTGAATGCTACATGTAAAAGATATCTTGATGTTAATAGGAAAGAGGAGCCCATTGAATGACAGTATCGGGTTTCCTCTCTCATTGTATGATCCTTAAAGGGACATTCCTGAGTTTGCTACAATTTTTAAGATATTATCGACTAACAGAGACTTTTTAACCATTGTAATTACATATCAAATATACTTTTCTGCATGAAATATTAGTGGCTGTATATTAAACGTGTTTCTGATTGTTCCAATATTTGTACTAGGTTAAATTTCATTGTGTTTCCTAAAATATATTTTGTCGTACGTACGAAATTATTTTATGACAAAATCCAGTTTTGGCTTCTTACACATATTAAGACGACCAGAAACACATTGAATATATAGACACTGATATTCAAAACAAGAAAATGTATTTTATATGTAAGTTTAATCGTAGAAATATTTTATTAGTCGGAAGCATCTTACAATGCAGCAAACTCAGGAATGTCCCTTTAATAACCATATGTCCGATGGTCATATAACCATAAACAAAATGTGTTAAGAGCGTCGTTAAATAAAATATTCCTTCCTTCATAGACCAATTTAATAACAAATATGACAACGAGATTTGGTTGGAACGGAACAAACCCCAAAACCCAAACAATAGACTATTACAGGTGACGAAGCTTAATTTGTAACGTTTCAAAATTGACCAGAGAAGTGCTTCGTCGGGGATAATAAAAATAAGCGGTCTCAAACAATCTGAAGTTGGTCGGAGGTGGGACAAAATCGCGACAGCTATGCATTGAGCTAGTGGCCCGCCCAACACACTACCCTTCGAGCACCTGAGTAAACACGCGGGTAGGAGCGGAATGCCGGGCCGACAAGTCGCCTGTATCGCTATGAAAAGATTCGCTATACGCGGCTTTCAAAGACGCTGAATCGAGTGTCAGTGTTCGTTTCTGGCATCACACTGCTAATTACTGGGACAAGCTCATTGAAATTCTGCACATACAACCGCCGACCCGAGCCAACCGTGCAGCAAGTTGAGCCCGCCATTCAACTTTTTTCTCTTTTTTTTTTGTCGCGGCTTTCCGTGATTTCGAATTAACTCGGGAGTGAGCGTTTCATCACAATCGGCGTCAACAAACTCGACTCCGGCCGTGTAGCGATGATTTCACTAGACAACATTCCTGAACAGAAAGTAGAAACAGTGAGGTCCAGTTCTCATTCAGCCGCGTATGCTTGGAGAAGGGTGGTGAAGATTGACTGGCGAGCATTTTAAAAAAAATCTTTAATTTTTTTTATTTATTTTTTTTTGGGGGAGGGGGGAGGGGGGAGGTGCATGTGTGTGGGGTGTGTGTGTGTGTGGTGGGGGGGGGGTTTGGGTGTTGGATTATCCTTTCTCAGAAAATATAAGTAAACAATTGTTTTGCTTCAGCAGGGAGGGGTTTCAACCCAAATCTCCCCCGCCCCCGCTTTCATAGGAATAGGGGTGGCATTTAGATCAGTCGGTAGAGACCCCGGCTAAGGTACTTGGGTCGAAGGATCTAATCCCCTCGGTGGACTCATTCTCTGATCCCAACCAGTGCCCCACGGCTGGTATAATAAAGGCTGTGGTATGTACTGTCCTGTCTGTGCTTATAAAACATAATTTTTTACTCTCAGTGATAAAAATATAGGGGGTTTCCTCTGAAGACTACGAGTCAAAATTAACAAATGTTTATCATTCAACAGCCGATCATTAATTAATCAATGTGCTCTAGTGGTGTCGTTAAACAAAACAAACTACTTAGGAGGCTGATCTACTCCGGGTGTAGGGCTGACAGGTATTGGGTCCAGCTATTGGCTCCGACCGAAAGTAATTCTTAACGGCTCATCCTGTCTGTGGTATGTGCTATCCTGTCTGTGGGATGGTGCATATACAAGATCCCTTGCTGCTAATTGAAAAGAGTAGCCCATGAAGTGGCGACAGCGGGTTTCCTCTCTCAATATCTGTGTGGTCCATAACCATATATCTGACGCCATATAACCGTAAATAAAATGTGTTGAGTGCGTCGTTAAATAAAACTTTTTTTTCTTTTTTTTTTCTTAACGGCTCACTGATGAGGTGTGATGACTGAATGTTTAACGACACCCCAGCATGGTGAGGTGTAATGTCATTACACCGACTTCTCTCTCAGCACCCCTGCGCGTGCTGTAACCTCATCGTGGTGCAGGGGTGTAACATTCTCCTTGAGAATGGCCAATACAGCACAAATTGAAATTTGGAGTGAAAGTCAGTATCTATCTGTGATATTTGTATTTGTGCACAGTTCTTTACACTGTTTTTATTTAAATCTTGAATTTTTATATTGATGTTGATCATCACCTTATTTGTTTCCATTACCATAGTTTGACACCCAATAGCCGATGTATTTTTTTGTGCTGGGGTGTCGTTAAACATTCATTCATTCATTCATTCATTCATTCATTCATTCATTCATCCATTCTCTCTCAGCAGGAGCGGGATTTAGCTCAGTCGGTTGAATGCTCGCTTGAAGTGCTTGCGTCGTAGGATCGAACCACCTCGGTGGATCCACTAAACTGATTGGGATTTTTCTCGTTCCAACCAGTACACCACAATTGGTCAAAGGCCATGCTATGTGTTTTTCTGTCTGTGGGAAAGTGCACATAAAAGATCCCTTGCTGCTAATGGAAAAATGTAGCGGGTTTCCTCTGATGACTACGCGTACGTGTCAGAACGACCAAATGTTTGACATCTAATAGGCGATGATTAATTAATCAATGTGATCATGGTACACTGTCTGGCCTCAGATTACAGTTATGTTCCCATTTGGTTGTCCAAAATTTGATAAAGTTGTTACATTTTGAAGTTGGTGTCCCTCAAGTTTCTATTGCTAAAATTGGCCATGGCAAGGCACTGTGGTAGGTGTTTTAATACAGCCTCTATATACTCTCATTTTAAAGGTGTCACCCCGATACTTATGAAGCATTCCTTTAATATGTATATCATTGGAATGCATTAGTGTGGATCAGTTTTTAGGGGAAAAAATGGACTGATAGACCTCAGATTACAGTTATCTTCCCATTTGGTTGTCCAAAATCCGGAAATCTGTCCGCGCAAGTAGTCTGCTGTTTGACTGTGATTATTTCATGGATTATTTCATGAAGTGGCAACTATTTGACTGAAGTGACAGGGGAGAGCATGTAGTTTATAAACATGTGTAACTTGTTGACAATGAAGACTTGTTTGTGGTAATTCCGGCCCATGCAAAAGTAGTGTTTTTTTGTATAAAATGTGTGTACTCCGGCCTTGTTTAGAGGGTGTGTTTGTTTAAACCAATATGCTGGGAGAAAGAGCTAGACAATAGGGGTTGTCCTGTTCAGGGTATGTGTCCCCCATGCAGGCAAAGGTACATACAAAATTCCACGGGCCTGCTGATATTAATAAAAATGTTATAGCCACTAAGGCTATATAGAAACATATAGCGAAATTAATTGTGGTCTGAGGTCGGCTGGGTCGAGAAATACTCCATTAGGCCCACCGACGGGGATCAATCTCAAATTGACCGCGCATCCGGCGAGCGATTTACCACAGGGCTACGCCCCGCCCATGACCCAGATGGAAGCACGAAAACCAAATAAACATGAATTAACGTAGGCGCGACGTAGTTCAGTGATATAGCGTTCTCCTGCGGTGCCACGAGTCGTAGAATCTGTTGCCCTTGGTGTACCCAGGTTTTCCCCCACGATACCTCAACACACATGGTATGTCCTGTCTATATGCAAGTGCACATTAATCCCTTCCTGCCTACAGTCCGTTTGGTAAAGCGTTCGCCAGATGCGCGGTCGGTTTGGGATCGATCCCTGTCGGTGGGCCCATTGGGCTATTTCTCGTTCCAGTCAGCGCACCACGACTGGTATATCAAAGGCCGTGGTGTGTGCTATCCTGTCTGTGGGATGGTGCATATAAAAGATCCTTTGTAGCGGGTTTCCTCTCTGAGACTTATGTCAAAATTACCAAATGTTTGACATCCAATAGCCAATCATTAATAAATCAATGTACTCTAGTAGTGTCGTTAAACAAAAGAAATCTTAACAGTCCGTTTGCGTGAAAAAGAAACCGATGAATTGACACATAACTTTATACTGAATAAAGATACAATTAACATCAAAACATATTAGTAAGTATTAAACCAATACCAACTCATGTAAATAAAAAGGTTTCTTTATAAATTACCATCAAATTGCATAGGTTAAATCTTCGTTTTTGATACAGGTATGACAGTAACTGATGGAACAGCCAAACTAAAGCCAACACATTAATTCTACCTTTAGTCTCTACGTTCTGCAATATCGATTACATGTGTACTTAAAAAACAATGCATTGTTCTAGCATTTTGTCTTCACCCCTGTATTGAAAATGAGATTTAATCTATAAAATTTGATAGCAATTTGTTAAGAATTTTTATTTTATTTACATAGAAATATTTTCCTAAAAGATTATATTTGAGTTGGTATGGGTTTAAAACTTAAATAATACGTTGGTATACGAATTTTAACTTTATTCATTGCAAAGTTGCATTGCAATTCATCAGTTTCTTTTTAGACGCAAACGGATTATATGTGACGGCAGGGGCGGGACGTAGCCCAGTGGTAAATCGCTCGCCTGATGCGCGGTAGGTCTAGGATCGATCCTCGTAGGTGGGCCCATTGGGATATTTCTCGTTTCAGCCAGTGCACCATGACTTATATATCAAAGGCCGTGGTTTGTACTATCCTGTTTGTGGGATGGTGCATATAAAAGTTCCCTTGCTACTAATGTAAACATGTAGCGGGATTCCTCTGTAAGACTGAATGTCAAAATTTACCAAATGTTTGACATCCAATAGCCGACGATTAATAAATCAATGTGCTCTAGTGGTGTCTTTAACTTTCCTCTGATTTTAGAGCGTATTATTTGTATCCATGTCACTGCGTTACATTAGGTATATCAAAGACCTGTGCATATAAACTATTACTGCTATTTGAAAGGAATTGCCTTAAAAGCAAGGCTTTTGGACTGGTGTGCATATTCAACGATACATAATGCACATTATTGCTTAATATCAACACGTATAATCGTATAGTTAATTAATAAAACGGTTAAATGTGACGGCTATTATATATAACGGGCGTAGCCATTTTGTACCATGCCAGTGAATACGCCCTCTGGCGAGCTGGTGGTTACGTAATACCTAACGTGTCACGTCAGGAATTAGTCTTCGAACTGAAGAAACAAAACATACCTGATTTTTGCGGATGCATCGCAATGTTCTGTAATAATAATCATCCCAGTAACACAGCAACGTGTATATGTGGTTTATTTTTCAATACAAAATAAACCACCATTGTCAAAGTGTTGAAATAACGGTATTATATTTTGTGTATAAATTAACCCACGTACTGAAATAATAGTTGGAGTGTTTTCTTGGTTAATTGGTATTTTCTTTTCTTTCTTTGGCAAAAATTGCTTAAAAATAACATAAATGGAAAATTCATCAAAATTATCTACCAAATGTATCAAGGAATAAAATCTTGCATTTGTACAAACAATGAAACATCAGATCTATTCCCTTGCAATATCGGTGTCCGTCAAGGAGAAAATTTGTCACCTGTTTTGTTTTCTATTTATTTAAATGATCTAGATAATTACTTAAAAAGCCACAATTGTACTGGGGTATCTATAGCCACAGATGACATAGCAACAATTTCGGAAACCATTTTTTATTTTCTATGCTTATTATATGCCGACGATACTGCGCTTCTCGCAACAAACGCCTTCGATTTACAACAATCCCTTAATGCCTTTTCACAATATTGCAATAAATGGAAACTTAAAGTTAACGTAAACAAAACTAAAATAATAATTTTTAATGGTACTGCTACTGACTACAAGAAGGTATTTACATTAGGAAATCAAACACTCGAAAACGTAAAAGAGTACACATATCTAGGGTTAACTTTTACCAAATTAAATAGGTTTAAAATCACCAAAAAAACTGCTAACATAAAAGGCGAAAGAAGCAATGTACTTTATTCTATCAAAATCTAAAGACAATAACTTTTCAGTTGAATGTAAATTAAAATTATTTGATTCCATGGTTGTCCCGTTTCTTTTATATGGATGTGAAATATGGGGCCATGAAAATATTGATATTATTGAAGCTATTCATATTAAATTTTTAAAACACATCCTACCAGTAAGGAAAGGAACCCCACTATTCATGATATACGGTGAACTTGGAAGAAAACCCCTTAATCCAACAAAGGATGATAAGTATCTGGGCCCGAATTGTTTCTGGAAAACAAACAAAAACATCCTTCTTATTGTATAAACTAATGTTACACGACTCTAACATATCTGGATATAATTATAAGTGGATAAAACACGTGGAAAATATATTTAACCAACTAGGTATGACCAGTATTTGGATGTCACAAAACTTTTCATCTATACCACTACTTATTCATCACGTTAAATTAAGACAAAACGATCAGTACCTACAACAATGGAATAGCGACATAGCTTCATCATCAAGGGGGAAAATGTACACCACATTTAAAGGACACCTAACATTAGAAAAATATATTATAAAATTACCACAAATATCCTGGACTACGTTACTAAAATTTAGAACATCAAACCACTACTTACCAATCGAAACAGGACGATGGAACAACACCCCAGTAGAAAGCAGACTATGTACACTATGTAACAAAAATGACATCGGAGACGAATTTCACTATCTACTTACATACTCTTTCTTTAATAACTCCCGAAAAAATTGTTAAAGCCATATTATTATAACAAACCCAATATGCTGAAATTTAAACAACTAATGACAAATGACAAAATAAGTCCTCTAAAAAAGTTGTGCAAATTAATAAAAGAAATTACGGATAAATTCGGTAAACCTTAAAAAGAATTGTCTCCCAAGCTTATGCTGTCTTATTCCGACTACTACTATCCATGTTTGCATATATATATATATATATATATATATATATATATATATATATATATATATATATATAATATGTGTATATATATTATATATATGTATGTGTGTGTATGTGTGTATATGTGTGTATGTGTGTATATATATGTGTGTGTGTGTGTTGTATATATATATATATATATATTATATATATATATATATATATATATATATATATGTGTGTATGTGTGTATGTGTGTATATGTATATATATATATATATATATATATATATATATATATATATATATATATATATAGATAGATAGATAGATAGATAGATAGATAGATAGATTATTACTATTAGAAATATATTTCATTTTGTATTATTATTATTATTAGAAATTTTTGTTTTGATATTGTACTGTCACGGGGATTCTATAATTTTCTAACTGAATAAAACCCGATTATCAAAATTCTCACTGTCATCTATAGATCTCTCTGTAACATGTAAATCCTAGTATGGCCGTCTCTAGGTATGATCGGCGATCTGATAAAGTGATATTATTATAGCAGTTCACTAGAAACACTGTGGCCACAATACACTTTGGAATCTGTATCAACCTACGCTGACAAATGTACAGCCGTAGTAGTTAATTTAACAACAATAATAACAACCTAGACTGATCACTTAATTAGTTAATCTTAGGTGTCTACACACAAAATGCGAATCACTGCCTCCGTGACACAACACCCACACAGGTGATAATTGAGTGGATAAGTTAAATAAAGTAATGGACACTCTACCTAACTGGTTAATTTTTAATTAACCCTTACTACTCGTTCAGTAACGTGTGATAATTGAGAAACCTTCTTGGGGAACTTAATTAGACAGCTCTATTCCTAACTGGTTAAAATCAACCCTAACTACTCACCAGTAACCTTGTAACACAGAATTAATACTGTACCTATCACAATAAAGACAATAACCTACAGTTTACCTAGGTCTTCTAGGATGTGGCTAAGCTTTATATTACCAAATTCTCGTATAAAATAGGCCTAATAAGACTACGATGTACTTCGTCAGATGGACACTGTCTAAAGAATATTGGTAAAACAAAAAATATTAAAGTCACATCAATCACATCAAGTTATACACAGATGCAAAAATGAAATACCAAAGTCCCGTTGAAATAATTTAGGTTATACGACGTCCGTGATCCCCTGGAGCCTTTATATTGTTTTACAAGTCTAAAAAAAACTAGCTATTTATTAAAAATCAGAAGCGCCTGGGGGTAAAAGGCGGTACCTCCCCCTATCATCTGATTTTTCACTGTGACCAATAGGTATTAGTTCTCTCTGATCGTGAGACTGACTGACGCCATTCGCCCCAATCTTGTAAAAACCGCACGTCGCAGAATTACGTAACTACTCGCCACATGGCCCCCGCACCTGGCTAAGGGTGTGTAGGATTAGGCGTACCGATCGAGGACCGTCGCGCAGAAGTATTACGTAACAACCCTCTAAAACAATTAATATCGCCACAGGCGAAAAGAAATTAAGAGCATGTACCGTCACATGTACATGTAAATTTTCTCCTGTAAACCCCATCTTGTCACTGTCATATAATTATTGTTAATGTACCTCATATGCCGCTGAATAGCGGCCTGAGTGAAATAAAGTTCTGTTCTGTTCTGTTCTGTGGCCTGTACCTGTGGTTCTTGATTGGCAGGTGTATATTTAGACGGTCCCTAGACACTGTCTTTGTACACACTAAAAAGACGTGCCTCTTTTATTAAGATCACAGGGTATTGTGTGATAACCTCAAATCGTAATGGACTTTACCAGCTTTATTACTGTAAGTAATTCTGTAAAACCCTTGATTAAGTAGACTTTCCCATCTAAAATCACAAAACTGACCAATTACATCGTCCCAAAGAAAAGAAAAGTATCACTTGGGTATTGTGAGTGGTCGTTTTTGCTCGAACGTATCCTACCAATAGGCCTAATAATATGCATTTTTTCTTTGGATTTTTTAAAAGAAAAAAAAATATTATAACTCCATTTCGTTATATTGATGCAAACTGAAATATATTTAGTTAAATAATTTATTATACTATCAAGTCATTTATATTGTTTTACAAGTCAGGTTGATGAAAACGAAGCGCCTTGTAAATTAGAGCATTTGTTTACACTGTGCATAATAGAGAAGTTGGTCCTGAGCTGACGTCACTTCGCCCCAAGCTATACCACCGGACGTCACAAAAACGAAACAAAATGGCTGCCCCCAGTTAGCAGGAATAATCATGTTTTTTTTTTATTAATTCTAAAATTACGCGTTTTTCATTTGTTAAAGTGTCATTATGTGTTGGTGGTCCGTGTATGCATCTTTCCAACACGTAAGGCTCTTGTTGGAGTTTAGTCTACCTTTAAGTGTCAGTATGTGTTGGTGGTCCGGGTATGCATCTTTCCAACACGTAAGGCTCTTGTTGGAGTTTAGTCTACCTTTAAGTGTCAGTATGTGTGTGTTGGTGGGAGTCCAGTATGTGTTGGTGGTCCCAACACGTAAGGCTCTTGTTGGAGTTTAGTCTACCTTTAAGTGTCAGTATGTGTTGGTGGTCCGGGTATGCATCTTTCCAACACATAAGGCTCTTGTTGGAGTTTAGTCTACCTTTAAGTGTCAGTATGTGTTGGTGGTCCGGGTATGCATCTTTCCAACACATAAGGCTCTTGTTGGAGTTTAGTCTACCTTTAAGTGTCAGCATGTGTTGGTGGTCCGGGTATGCATCTTTCCAACACGTAAGGCTCTTGTTGGAGTTTAGTCTACCTTTAAGTGTCAGTATGTGTTGGTGGTCCGGGTATGCATCTTTCCAACACGTAAGGCTCTTGTTGGAGTTTAGTCTACCTTTAAGTGTCAGTATGTGTTGGTGGTCCGGGTATGCATCTTTCCAACACGTAAGGCTCTTGTTGGAGTTTAGTCTACCTTTAAGGTACCAGCATTAAAAAAACACACAAAAAAACCCGCTGTAGGCAAAGTGGGGTTTTTTCCAGTTACAGTTTTATGTCGAATGGCTCAGGAGCGGTTCTAGTGTATAAGTGTGTATCCACGGGGGAAGAGTAGAGGGAGAGGGGCTGTACGCTCGACTGTAAGTGTTCTAATTATTCAACGAATTGATGATGACTTTACTCAAAATTATTCAGTTGCATGAGAAATCCTGGATCCACCTCCAATATCGAATACGTGGCTGTTAGATACTATACTGGTGGTATCATGAAATAACTATTTCTTTCATTGCCAACTTTGTGATCTACATTTATTCAGCATTACACGAATAAAACATGACATTACCGATCTTTCCCCACACTAATGGCAAAATTAATTAACGAACCGTGACGCGAATGGTGGATCACGTGGCGTCATCCGAGCGAGACGGGTGATTCCATGAATACAACGCCCAAAATGAGTCATAAAATGAAAATGTCGTCAACAAATTGAAACGGAAACAAATTAAAGGTAACATGTTTTTCGACAGTAATGACGATATTATCAAACATGCATACGTCACATAATTAAGACTGTATCTCAACGCTTCGACGTGTTAAATCTGTGGCTGATGTGTGTAGGGATATGGTAATTTTGTTCAGTGAATTGGATTAAAATCCTGCTGACACCAAAATTTAATGAGCTTTTTTTTATTTAGCAGACAATGAGTATTTATTGTTTGAAGGGAATGTAGCGATAAAATGCGATTTAGGTGGATTTAGCGAAGAGGAAAAGCTCATTTATATTTGATATCACTGCCTGAGTGAGCGTGCACCTGTCTGAGTGTATGCGTACCTGTCTGTCTTTGTCTGTCCGCTCGCCCGTCCCTCCGTCCGTCCGTCCGTCCGTCCGTCCGTCCATCTATCTATCCTCCATCCATCCATCAATCCATCCATCCACCCATCCATCCATCTATCCTCCATCCATCCATCCATCCATTAATCCATTCAGCTTCCATCCTCCATTAATCGATCCATCCATCAATCAATCGACCAATCCATCCATCTATTCATCCGTCCATCCAACCGCTCACCCACCCATCCATCTATTCATCCAATAATTAATTAATTAAATCATTCATTAATCTACCATATCTATGAGTGTCTGGATACTTGTTAGTATGGGCTCAGTTGTTTAAAGCATAGTGTGACGGTACATGCTCTTAATTTCTTTTCACCTGTGGCGATATTAATTGTTTTAGAGGACCTTGTGCAGTTCCAAATGCACTTAGCCCAGATGGGCAATTTGTTACGTAATACCTTCGCGCGACCGTGCATTCCAATATGCACTTAGCCCAGATGGGCAATTTGTTACGTAATACCTTCGCGCGACCGTGCATTCCAATATGCACTTAGTCCAGCTGTGGAGGCCATGTGGCCAGTAGTTAAGTAATAACTCCGCTAGTGCTGTTTATGACCAGGGGATTGCTCGCGGAAGGGCGACAGCCAGTCTGACGATCAGAGAAAGATATGCCGGCGTGGTGGCTGTGGAAAATCCACATGATACGTGAGGTACCGCCTTGTACCCCCAGGCGATATTCGCTGTCTCTGAGAGTTTTGAATAAATAGCTAGGGTTTTAGAGATATCGGGGAGAAACATAGGAAGGCTGCAGGGAAAACGGACGTCGGCCACTGAACGAAATATATAAGTTCAGTCCGGGCGTGGTAAATATATTTTTCTGTTCTGTGTATAACCTTGATGTGATTGATGTGACTTTAAATATTTTAATACTGTATTATACCAATATTATGTAGACGGTGCTGCCGGTCATCTGACGCAGTAATCTGTAGGCTCACTGTCCTAAATAATTATATATAAAGCTTATCCAGTCATCCTAGAGGACCTAGGTAAACTGTAGGTTATTGTCTTTATTGTGATAGGTACCAGTATTAAGTCTGTATTACAAGGTTATTGAATGAATAGTTAAGGGTTAATTAAAAATTAACCAGTTAGGAATAGAGTTGTAATTCCTTTATTAATTAAGTTCTCCTGGCAGCGTTTCTCAATTATCACACGTGTGGGTGTTGTGTCACGGTGAAGTGATTAGCATATTGTGTAAACTAGACACCTAGAGATTAACTAATTAAGTGATCAGTTCTGGGTTGTTATTATTTGTTGTTGTTAATTAACTACTGCGGCAGTACATTTGTCAGCGTAGGTTAATACAGATTCCAAAGTGTATTGTGTTTTTGTTGTGTTTTCTAGTGAACTAAACGTGCTATAATAATATATACTTTATATAAAATCTTATCCCTGATCATACCTAGACGAGCCACATTAGGGTATAACCGCCCGTTACAGAGAGATCTAATAGATATACAGTTAGGAGAGATATTTAGACAATCGTGTTTCATTCAGTTACGGGTATTATAGAATCCCTGTGACACATAGTTATATTAACCTTTCACCTTTAATTAGTTTTGTACAAGTACAAAATAAACCTTAGATTTGTTTATGTAACGATACCTTTAGTTGCTCTAAATCAAGTTTTAAAATTATGTTTTGTTAAACACTGGTTAAACTAACTAACGTTTGAACAAACCAAGTCCATGGTTTTTAAAATGACGACGACGACGATAACGACGATGATGACGACGACGACGATGATGTCGACGATGACGTCGACGGCGGCGACGACGGTGGCGATGTTTCCATTGATGCTTACCTTTGTTTGACACCCAATAGCCGGTGTATTTCTGTGCTGGGGTGTCGTTAAACATTCATTCATTCATTCATTCATTCATTCATTCATTCATTCATTCATTCATTCATTCATTCATTCATTCATTCATTCTTTCATTCATTCATTCATCCATTCATTCATTATTTCTCTTTTTAATACTCGCTAACTTCATTCATTCAGCCATGTCGAGCTCGTGGATTGTGTTGACAAAAATGAAAAAGAAAAAGAAGAAAAGAAATGAACTAAATTCTTTCAGCTACCAACTCGACATAGTTGAGAACTCGACATAGTTGAGAACTTGACATAGTTGAGAAATCTAAAGTTGGTAAATGCTTCTCGAGTGTGTATTCTGTTTTGTGCATACAAATCTGATCCAAATAAAACGTATTGTCAATATTGGTAATATTATTCTGGCCGACCGGCGGTATCCAATTCAGAAATGCAATAGAATCTTATAGGTCCGTATAATATAGAGTTTCCGAGTACAGGCGGACTTGTGTGGATAATCACCTCAGGGTCTTGCGATGACCATGGGGTGGGGTATAGGGAAATATTCCTTTGATATACCTTTTTTTCATAATTAACAATGTGCTGGAAATCAATAGTATGTATGAGATGATGTAGGGCCGTAGCTAGCGGGGGGGGGGGGGGGGGGAGGCAAGGAGGGCAGTTGCTCCCACCAGAATAAAATCCGGAAAAATTATAAAAACTTAAAAAGAAAATTCTCTTCTTAACCGTTTAAGGAGTTTTAGACTATTAACTACTCAGCCCCTCTGGCTCATGGACTGTATGTCAATGTGGAGATGTAGGCTGATGTGTAAGAGTCTGTACCTGTCTATTTTTGAATTTCGTTTGTTACTGAAATTTAAAAACAAACAAATAAATAAATAAATAATTAAATGGCACTTCGATAGTTTCCGTATATTACGGACGTTGCAGGAAACATAACTATTACGTCAACAATACGATGACGTATCAATATGACTATGGACGTCAAAAATGCTCTTCGTACATTCTTTTGAATTTAGCTTAAATTCGGAAATATGAGAAGTATATCGCTGTTTGACGTCTATGGGCATATTTAACGTGTACAAGAAAATAGAATATAATATGCATTTATAATATATTAAAAATGGCGACTGTTAGCTGCTATTTCAACAATTTTCTACAGTATGGTTATCACCAAGACATGTCAGTGAGTTTATTATAAATCTTAGTAAATATCTTTAAAATATGTATTAGTGAAATACCCGTAATAGTAATCATGCTATTAGCGGTCTGGGATCGATCCCCGTCGGTGGGCCTATTGGGCTATTTCTCGTTACAGCCAGTGCACCACAACTTGTATATCAAAGGCCGTGATATGTGCTATCCTGTCTGTGGAATGGTGCATATAAAAGATCCCTTGCTGCTAATCGAAAAGAGTAGCTCATGAAGTGCCGACAGCGGGTTTCCTCTCTTAATATCTGTGTGGTCCTTAACCATGTGTCTGACTCCATATAACCGTCCGACGCCATATAACCGTAAATAAAATGTGTTGAGTGCGTCCTTAAATAAAACATTTCCTTTCTTCCTTTGTGTTATTAGTTACTAGTGAAGATTATGTTTCATGAGCTGATACGGTATTTTGTTAAGACGGCGGTATATCGTTTTCAAAGGGCACCGACAGCATTCAAGAGAGATGCTGCTTTTTTGAAGGGTAGGCTACCTATAGTATTCTAAAATACACCAAAATGCGTTATTTATAATGACAATCTTCCATAGAAACACCCATCCTACCTATATATTACATGTCTCCCTTTAAAAACATGACAAATAATTGCTACATTTACTTTATACTCACGTGGCTTGAGTATAATTGGTAGCATTGTTAACACAGATTATTTTCTACAAACCTTTATGCAATTACAATGTAGCAACTCAAAATTCAATGAGGATACACACTTTAGCCAGAAGTAAATAGTTATAACAGAAAAAAGGAAGGGTCGATATTTGTTTTCTTCAGGAGTTTGCTCTTGGTGATCAGCAAAATTCGCCAAAATTATCTTTAAAAAATGCAAAACATAGAGTTAATTTCCAACAAAATATCAATTATGACACACGTTGTTTTCGCCAAATTAAGATAACATTCGTCAACTGTTCTTAAAATCGCAATTGGCGACTTTGGCGAGGGGCAGCTAGATTCTTGATAAATTTACAACAGGGTGAAATAAGACTGTGTGATGTTGAAACGGGGAAATAAACTTAAACATAGACTAGAGCTCGTTCCTATTACCCAGCAATTCTCACGAAACTGATGCCATTTACTAGTTTAGTTGTCCCATTGACCTGGCGGGTGTGTTTGCTATATTTAGCATAAATGTCCACCTTCCTATGTATCTTCATATCAAGCGCGAGTACATACACATGGTATTTTGTATTGCTGATTGTTCACGTTTTATATCAGAGTCCTTGTCCATGGGGAAAATGCACCAAAACTACATGTCGCCAACATACAAATCTTCAATGATTAATTTCGTACAAAAATCCATTTGAAAGAACAATCTAGATGGTTCAACTAAATCATGGGGAGTTTTATTACTTTACTATTCAAAGCAATTAGCAATTGTGTGTATGAGCTGGATGGAAAAGGTGTATTAAACAAAGAGGAAATCATATTATTTTAGTAGTAAAGGTGTGTGTTCATATTGCTAAATATAAACTTAGTGTATTGTCAGACAATTCAAATTCAAATTCTACATCAATATCGCAAAATTCCTCTTCAATTATTTTTTAAAGGGTGTAATCTACGTGATAACGTTTGTATCCATATACATAATATTACAACTAAATTGAATATTTTCATAAATAAGCCATTTTCAGTACATGCACACCAGTACAAAATATCACGTGTCACTCCGTCCCAATTAAAACTATTTTCCAATATTTAACATCTTGCAATCTGCTAGATGTAATCTACTAGATGCCATGTTCAGCTTATGTGCTAAATTTGACCGAAAACCGAGGCTGAGTTATCTTTTCATAATGAATGGTCAGCAGTGTTAATCCCTAATTGAAGTAAAGCGTATGCTTGGCGTGTTTTTGCAGAATATCAGATTTTGTTCTCCCTATTTTACACAAATTCGTATCTCAGAAATAATTAAATTGTTTGTCTGTTTTACTTGACATTATGTATTCGCTTACATTTTCCACGGAAACACACAGGTGGACAGTGTTGTGAACTAATTGTAACGCAGATTACAATCAGATAAAATCAATAATTGATACCATCAGGATACTTTGATGTTGAAGAAGATCAACATTATATTGCTGTTGTTTTATGGATGACAATGACAATGACAAAGAGATTTACGTGCACATTCAGAGCAAGCTGTTGTAGCACACGCCTATCCTGGTCCTCTGTCCAGGACAAGAAAGGGTTGTGGGAGGGTTGTAGAGAGGGAACGCCTGCACTGGCAAGTGCAAGGGAGCACCAGCAGTCCAATGTTGGTGCTATGGAATTTTGAAAGTCCCGTAGGATTATGTCAAAGAGGAAGAGGTGCGCGTTTTACATGAAGGAAATTTGGCGCAATTTTGATGGTCGTTCTAATTGAAATAGTGAAGAGAGCCAATAGGTTTTGCTTTTAGTATTCCGAAAGTGGCTCTTTATTATGACCGTCTTGGTGCTGTAGGGTGTCTCCCTAGGTTGCCCATAGGGCCCTTAGAAAGGGCCTGATCTCTTCTGATCGTGGCATGACAACCCAGGGGAGACTCGAGCAATTTGTGTATGTTGGACGAGGTAGAGGCGTTGGTGGAGAGCTTGATGCTGGAAGCTTGTTGCCGATGCTGTTGCCGTGGAGGTGGAGTAGGTTCGTCCGTTTTGCCCAAAGTCCTGCCAGCGCCAAGGAAAGTTTTATTTTGGGTTTGGGGGAAGGGGCTGGTATTCTTTTGTCCAGTCCCTTCTGGGTGCAGTGCAGTGGTGTACTCGGAGCCGGTTTCTTTTGTCCGACTCCTTATTGTAGTACGTGCTGGGCCATTATTTGGTTTTGCGTATGGACGGGTGCATTGTTATCATTAGTCAATGCACCCTATGCTATGCTGAGAGTGCCGTGTTCGTGTTTACCTATTTTTTGTGTTATGGTTGTTCTTATTGTATTGAGTCCTTATTCTATGTTTTATGGACAATAGTATGCCTTCTTATACTTAACTATTCCTATTGTGAAATTCGTATCTCACATTATTTGATTCTTACACATTCATATTGTGGAAGCGTTCTTTCACAATATTAGGTTATATTGACGTAAATGCTGGTAACACTGATTACATTATTTGTAGTGAAAATTACCTTTTAATTTTATATCTGACTTATCGTTTATTTCTCTGTTTTAAATACACTACATATCAAACTTCAAAGACAGGAAGAAACGAAAATTTTAGAAACGTAATCAGAGAATTCAACTCTAATCTGCGTAACAAGCTATTCGGATTTTAGTCAGAATTATTTATTATAATAACAAAAAACTCCAAGAAGAACACGGTGTTAATTGTTTCAGTGTTCAGTGTTAAAATTTAACAAAAATGTAATGCTATATTATAAAAATAAGTTAATATGATGAACATGGAAATGCTATGTTCCGTTACCAAGGAAGATAATCTACATTACTCGTTGTTCAGTTCAAATTTAAGAAATATGATGTTCACTCTGTTAGGATTGGTGTCGGGATTTAGCTCAGTCTGTTGAGTGTTCGCTTGAGATGCTTGCGTCGCAGGATCGAACCACATTCAGCTGATTGGGTTTTTTCTCGTTCCAACCAGTGCACCACAACTGGACAAAGGCCGTGGTATGTGTTTTCCTGTCTGTGGAAAAGTGCATATAAATTATTCCTGGCTGCATTACAAAAATGTAGCGGGTTTCCTCTGATGACTACGAGAATTACCAAATGTCTGACATCCAATAGCCAATGAATAATGAATCGATGTGCTCCAGTGGAAGGAAGGAAATGTTTTATTTAACGACGCACTCAACACATTTTATTTACGGTTATATGGCGTCGGATATGCTCCAGTGGTGTCATTAAATAAAACAAACTTGTTTTAACTGTTAGGGTTGACAGCTAAATCGAGTTCTGTGACAATTGTAGCTTGTTTTTGATTAGAGTATACGTCACATTGTCATGACTTTGAAGAACATGTAGTTTTTACATAGTTACGAAAAAATTTAAAAATTATTTATTTAAATTTTTGTTTCTGAGTTAAAGTAATAAATTTGGATTGTGTGGATTTGCAGTCTGTTCAGTTACATTTCAAAGTGACTATAATACAATATATGTGAAGCTATACATCCATTTGATATGGTGGATATTGTGTATATCATCTCACAGGGCTATATATTGAATGCGATGTACTACCTTGTAGATTACAAATATGGGTGTGGTCTCTTTTCAGTCTCATGCAGTGCTAATTTTATTTCAAGATCCCGAGTCCTAATATTCTTGGACAGTATACTACTAATATTGTTCTTGGCAAAAAAACAATATTTGAATAATAAATTTAAAACTTTATTTTTTTCCGATGTTTGAGTCTCAACAGACACCAGTTTCGTGAAAACTGCTTTACTGGTACTTCTAAAGCGTACGTGCGTTTATAGAATTATGAAAAATGTATTTAGTGGCTGATTACACACACTTCGGATGTACGGAAGTGAATATTTTAAACAATACAATCTAAGTAATGTCAGAGTTCAATTATCAAAAGCAGCTCTAACAGTGAAAATACGCCGTAAGGTATCTGACTTTAATATTACATTGTAAAACTATTTTACCTTCAGCGGTGTGTGTGTGTGATGAGTGGGGGATGTTAACGTACTATTCGTTACCTTGAGATCGTCAGGTCTGAGGTGGTTCATAAAGTTCAGGAGTGTTAATGTATATTCCAGTGGTCGTCGCATATGCTTTGTGTTATCAATACCATACAGTTTCATTATACACGATGATTATGTTATCACTATCATACAATATCACTATGCACGGTGTTTGTGTTATCAGTACCATACAGTTTCATTATACACGATGATTATGTTATCACTATCATACAATATCACTATGCACGGTGTTTGTGTTATCAATACCATACAGTTTCATTATACACGATGATTATGTTATCACTATCATACAATATCACTATGCACGGTGTTTGTGTTATCAATACCATACAGTTTCATTATACACGATGATTATGTTATCACTATCATACAATATCACTATGGACGGTGTTTGTGTTATCACTACCATGCAGTTTCATTATACACGATGATTATGTTATCACTATCATACGATATCACTATGCACGGAGTTTGTCTGATCACTATGCACGGTGTTTGTGTTATCACTACCATACAGTTTCATTATACACGATGATTATGTTATCACTATCATACAATATCACTATGCACGGTGTTTGTGTTATCACTACCATACAGTTTCATTATACACGATGATTATGTTATCACTATCATACAATATCACTATGCACGGTGTTTGTGTTATCAATACCATACAGTTTCATTATACACGATGATTATGTTATCACTATCATACAATATCACTATGCACGGTGTTTGTGTTATCAATACCATACAGTTTCATTATACACGATGATTATGTTATCACTATCATACAATATCACTATGCACGGTGTTTGTGTTATCAATACCATACAGTTTCATTATACACGATGATTATGTTATCACTATCATACAATATCACTATGCACGGTGTTTGTCTGATCACTATGCAGTTTCATTATACACGATGATTATGTTATCACTATCATACAATATCACTATGCACGGTGTTTGTGTTATCACTACCATACAGTTTCATATACACGATGATTATGTTATCACTATCATACATATCACTATGCACGGTTTGTGTTCACTACCATACAGTGTTATCACTACCATACAGTTTCATTATACACGATGATTATGTTATCACTATATACAGTCACTATACACGATGATTTTATGTGTTCATCACTATGCACGGTGTTTGTGTTATCAATACCATGTTATACACGATGATTACCATATCACTATCATACATATCACTATGCACGGTGTTTGTGTTATCACTACCATACAGTTTCATTATACACGATGATTATGTTATCACTATCATACAATATCACTATGCACGGTGTTTGTGTTATCAATACCATACAGTTTCATTATACACGATGATTATGTTATCACTATCATACAATATCACTATGCACGGTGTTTGTGTTATCAATACCATACAGTTTCATTATACACGATGATTATGTTATCACTATCATACATATCACTATCACTATGTTATCAATACCATACAGTTTCATTATACACGATGTTTGTGTTATCACAATACCATGCACGGTGTTTGTTTCACTACACAGTTTCATTATACACGATGATTATGTTATCACTATCATACAATATCACTATGCACGGTGTTTGTGTTATCAATACCATACAGTTTCATTATACACGATGATTATGTTATCACTACCATACAGTTTCATTATACACGATGATTATGTTATCACTATCATACAATATCACTATGCACGGTGTTTGTGTTATCAATACCATACAGTTTCATTATACACGATGATTATGTTATCACTATCATACAATATCACTATGCACGGTGTTTGTGTTATCACTACCATACAGTTTCATTATACACGATGATTATGTTATCACTATCATACAATATCACTATGCACGGTGTGTGTTATCAATACCATACAGTTTCATTATACACGATGATTATGTTATCACTATCATACAATATCACTATGCACGGTGTTTGTGTTATCATACCATACAGTTTCATTATACACGATGATTATGTTATCACTATCATACAATATCACTATGCACGGTGTTTGTGTTATCATACCATACAGTTTCATTATACACGATGATTATGTTATCACTATCATACAATATCACTATGCACGGTGTTTGTGTTATCACTACCATACAGTTTCATTATACACGATGATTATGTTATCACTATCATACAATATCACTATGCACGGTGTTTGTGTTATCACTACCATACAGTTTCATTATACACGATGATTATTATCATTATGTTATCACTATCATACAATCACTATGCACGGTGTTTGTGTTATCAATACCATACAGTTTCATTATACACGATGATTATGTTATCACTATCATACAATATCACTATGCACGGTGTTTGTGTTATCAATACCATACAGTTTCATTATACACGATGATTATGTTATCACTATCATACAATATCACTATGCACGGTGTTTGTGTTATCAGTACCATACAGTTTCATTATACACGATGATTATGTTATCACTATCATACAATATCACTATGCACGGTGTTTGTGTTATCACTACCATACAGTTTATACACGATGATTATGTTATCACTATCATATATCACATGCGGTGTTTGTGTGATTTCATTATACACGATGTTATTATCACTATCATACAATATCACTATGCACGGTGTTTGTGTTATCACTACCATACAGTTTCATTATACACGATGATTATGTTATCACTATCATACAATATCACTATGCACGGTGTTTGTGTTATCACTACCATACAGTTTCATTATACACGATGATTATGTTATCACTATCATACAATATCACTATGCACGGTGTTTGTGTTATCACTACCATACAGTTTCATTATACACGATGATTATGTTATCACTATCATACAATATCACTATGCACGGTGTTTGTGTTATCAATACCATACAGTTTCATTATACACGATGATTATGTTATCACTATCATACAATATCACTATGCACGGTGTTTGTGTTATCACTACCATACAGTTTCATTATACACGATGATTATGTTATCACTATCATACAATATCACTATGCACGGTGTTTGTGTTATCAATACCATACAGTTTCATTATACACGATGATTATGTTATCACTATCATACAATATCACTATGCACGGTGTTTGTGTTATCACTACCATACAGTTTCATTATACACGATGATTATGTTATCACTATCATACAATATCACTATGCACGGTGTTTGTGTTATCACTACCATACAGTTTCATTATACACGATGATTATGTTATCACTATCATACGATATCACTATGCACGGAGTTTGTCTGATCACTATGCACGGTGTTTGTGTTATACACGATGATTTCATTATACACGATGATTATGTTATCACTATCACAATATCACTATGCACGGTGTTTGTGTTATCATACCATACAGTTTCATTATACACGATGATTATGTTATCACTATCATACAATATCACTATGCACGGTGTTTGTGTTATCACTACCATACAGTTTCATTATACACGATGATTATGTTATCACTATCATACAATATCACTATGCATATCACTATGCATGTTATCACTACCATACAGTTTCATTATACACGATGATTATGTTATCACTATCATACAATATCACTATGCACGGTGTTTGTGTTATCACTACCATACAGTTTCATTATACACGATGATTATGTTATCACTATCATACAATATCACTATGCACGGTGTTTGTGTTATCATATACCATACAGTTTCATTATACACGATGATTATGTTATCACTATCATACAATATCACTATGCACGGTGTTTGTGTTATCAATACCATACAGTTTCATTATACACGATGATTATGTTATCACTATCATACAATATCACTATGCACGGTGTTTGTGTTATCAGTACCATACAGTTTCATTATACACGATGATTATGTTATCACTATCATACAATATCACTATGCACGGTGTTTGTGTTATCACTACCATACAGTTTCATTATACACGATGATTATGTTATCACTATCATACAATATCACTATGCACGGTGTTTGTGTTATCACTACCATACAGTTTCATTATACACGATGATTATGTTATCACTATCATACAATATCACTATGCACGGTGTTTGTGTTATCAATACCATACAGTTTCATTATACACGATGATTATGTTATCACTATCATACAATATCACTATGCACGGTGTTTGTGTTATCAATACCATACAGTTTCATTATACACGATGATTATGTTATCACTATCATACAATATCACTATGCACGGTGTTTGTGTTATCAATACCATACAGTTTCATTATACACGATGATTATGTTATCACTATCATACAATATCACTATGCACGGTGTTTGTGTTATCACTACCATACAGTTTCATTATACACGATGATTATGTTATCACTATCATACAATATCACTATGCACGGTGTTTGTGTTATCACTACCATACAGTTTCATTATACACGATGATTATGTTATCACTATCATACAATATCACTATGCACGGTGTTTTTTGTTATCAATACCATACAGTTTCATTATACACGATGATTATGTTATCACTATCATACAATATCACTATGCACGGTGTTTGTGTTATCAATACCATACAGTTTCATTATACACGATGATTATGTTATCACTATCATACAATATCACTATGCACGGTGTTTGTGTTATCAATACCATACAGTTTCATTATACACGATGATTATGTTATCACTATCATACAATATCACTATGCACGGTGTTTGTGTTATCACTACCATACAGTTTCATTATACACGATGATTATGTTATCACTATCATACAATATCACTATGCACGGTGTTTGTGTTATCACTACCATACAGTTTCATTATACACGATGATTATGTTATCACTATCATACAATATCACTATGCACGGTGTTTGTGTTATCACTACCATACAGTTTCATTATACACGATGATTATGTTATCACTATCATACAATATCACTATGCACGGTGTTTGTGTTATCAATACCATACAGTTTCATTATACACGATGATTATGTTATCACTATCATACAATATCACTATGCACGGTGTTTGTGTTATCATACCATACAGTTTCATTATACACGATGATTATGTTATCACTATCATACAATATCACTATGCACGGTGTTTGTGTTATCACTACCATACAGTTTCATTATACACGATGATTATGTTATCACTATCATACAATATCACTATGCACGGTGTTTGTGTTATCACTACCATACAGTTTCATTATACACGATGATTATGTTATCACTATCATACAATATCACTATGCACGGTGTTTGTGTTATCACTACCATACAGTTTCATTATACACGATGATTTATCACTATCATACAATATCACTATGCACGGTGTTTTGTGTTATCACTACCATACAGTTTCATATCACGATGATTATTTATCACTATCATACAATATCACTATGCACGGTGTTTGTGTTATCACTACCATACATACAGTTTCATTATACACGATGATTATGTTATCACTATCATACAATATCACTATGCACGGTGTTTGTGTTATCAATACCATACAGTTTCATTATACACGATGATTATGTTATCACTATCATACAATATCACTATGCACGGTGTTTGTGTTATCAATACCATACAGTTTCATTATACACGATGATTATGTTATCACTATCATACAATATCACTATGCACGGTGTTTGTGTTATCAATACCATACAGTTTCATTATACACGATGATTATGTTATCACTATCATACAATATCACTATGCACGGTGTTTGTGTTATCACTACCATACAGTTTCATTATACACGATGATTATGTTATCACTATCATACAATATCACTATGCACGGTGTTTGTGTTATCACTACCATACAGTTTCATTATACACGATGATTATGTTATCACTATCATACAATATCACTATGCACGGTGTTTGTCTGATCACTATCAACGGTGTTTGTGTTATCATACAGGTGTTTGTGTTATCATACCATACAGTTTCATTATACACGATTTATGTTATCACTATCATACACACTATGCATGATTACCATACAGTGTTTATGTTATCACTATCATACAATATCACTATGCACGGTGTTTGTGTTATCAGTACCATACAGTTTCATTATACACGATGATTATGTTATCACTATCATACAATATCACTATGCACGGTGTTTGTGTTATCAATACCATACAGTTTCATTATACACGATGATTATGTTATCACTATCATACAATATCACTATGCACGGTGTTTGTGTTATCAATACCATACAGTTTCATTATACACGATGATTATGTTATCACTATCATACAATATCACTATGCACGGTGTTTGTGTTATCACTACCATACAGTTTCATTATACACGATGATTATGTTATCACTATCATACAATATCACTATGCACGGTGTTTGTGTTATCAATACCATACAGTTTCATTATACACGATGATTATGTTATCACTATCATACAATATCACTATGCACGGTGTTTGTGTTATCAGTACCATACAGTTTCATTATACACGATGATTATGTTATCACTATCATACAATATCACTATGGACGGTGTTTGTGTTATCACTACCATGCAGTTTCATTATACACGATGATTATGTTATCACTATCATACGATATCACTATGCACGGAGTTTGTGTCACTATGCACGGTGTTTGTGTTATCACTACCATACAGTTTCATTATACACGATGATTATGTTATCACTATCATACAATATCACTATGCACGGTGTTTGTGTTATCAGTACCATACAGTTTCATTATACACGATGATTATGTTATCACTATCATACAATATCACTATGCACGGAGTTTGTCTGATCACTATGCACGGTGTTTGTGTTATCAATACCATACAGTTTCATTATACACGATGATTATGTTATCACTATCATACAATATCACTATGCACGGTGTTTGTGTTATCAATACCATACAGTTTCATTATACACGATGATTATGTTATCACTATCATACAATATCACTATGCACGGTGTTTGTGTTATCAGTACCATACAGTTTCATTATACACGATGATTATGTTATCACTATCATACAATATCACTATGCACGGTGTTTGTGTTATCACTACCATACAGTTTCATTATACACGATGATTATGTTATCACTATCATACAATATCACTATGCACGGTGTTTGTGTTATCACTACATCATACATATCACTATGCACGGTGTTTGTGTTATCACTACCATACAGTTTCATTATACACGATGATTATGTTATCACTATCATACAATATCACTATGCACGGTGTTTGTGTTATCAGTACCATACAGTTTCATTATACACGATGATTATGTTATCACTATCATACAATATCACTATGCACGGTGTTTGTGTTATCAATACCATACAGTTTCATTATACACGATGATTATGTTATCACTATCATACAATATCACTATGCACGGTGTTTGTGTTATCAATACCATACAGTTTCATTATACACGATGATTATGTTATCACTATCATACAATATCACTATGCGTTTCTGACGTGACCATTTGGTTTACTGTGAAGCGCATAAATCAGTCTAGCAGATATTTTGTTTTTTCTGCTCGGTCTGGCTGAACTCAACCATCATGTCCGATGCCATATAATGTGTTGAGTGAGTCGTTAAATAAAAACATTCCTTTTCTTTGAAAAATATACTGGGGATTTGATTGCAGCTTTTAACGCTTATTTGTCTGTTGTATTAATAAACTATGCTGAATTCTAGAAAGGCGAGACAGTGCTTTCACGGTAAGGTTTGTTTTTGTTGGCCGCCAACCAATCCTCTAGTACTATCAACCAGTCATCTATCTAAGAGGATATAAAACCTATATCTCATATTAATACGGCGATTAACGCACAGAGAGACGTGGCAGCCGCCATTGAAATCCCAGCGATTATAGCCGCATATCAACGTATCAGATATTAAATTAACTTGTGTGGTCTTGGTGTCATCCAGGTAATTCCGATTTCTATACTTGATTTGAGTTAGAAAAACACTGTCACATTCGACTGTTACCCAGCCAGGATGACACGGACGGAGACGGAACCTGACAGGATGTATTATGAAGCGTAACTCAAGCACAGTGACTGGTAGATGAGGAAGTCAAATTAGATATTAACAATTCAGCTTTTAGGAAATTTGAAACGCATTTTTTTTGTCTGATTATTTTAAAAAGTTGAGCGGCCCGCGTTAGAATTATAATTGCATAGGTCTTTTGTTGGGCTTAGACACACAACGAGGGCCAATCTTTTACTGCATGGTTGACGGAGTAAGCGTTAAGCCCGGGGGCATGTTCCGGGAAATTGTTACTTTTGTGGCCCGAACGCTGCGTCGCGGATAGTATTTCACCCACCCAATGCCACAATCAACTCGACTGGTACTCCTGTAAATTCAAGATTAGCCTATCATATTGAGTTTTTAATTGATAGGAAATTGGCGAAGTACTCTGGGTTCTTTTTTGGAGCAACGATTGAATTTCAAAAAGCCGCATGATTTTTGAATGGCCGTGAAAATTGGTAATCGGTTCTAATCAGTGTAGCGGCGTAACCTTTTCACAATTTGCAGTCTGGCCCCCGGCCGGCGGTGTGATTTGTGGTTGAATTTCAGTCCAATTTGACACCGACGTGTTAGGGACCGATGTTCATTTGGACTCTCTTAAGAAACGGTTAGTCTCTCGTTCGTCGCAGCCTGTTCGGATTATTGTCATATGGCAGTCGGCCATTGCAAATTAATTAATATAAAGAAGCAATAATTTGTAATAAAAGTGGCAATGGGTCGGGGACCATATGTCCGTTAAGTGTTCATCAGTTTCTTTCGCGTAGTCTTAATGCCGGTTAGGTCTTCCGCACTTCTTGCAATCTGAATGAACATTTTGTCCGTCCATTCGTCCATCCATCCATATTGTAGTTTATCTTGCAATCACTATATATAGTGGCAAGATATGACGATTAGATAAAGTTCTATATTTTTGATCAATGATAAAAAAATATAGCTTTATGGGACCTTACTACTTTTACACAGGTGCAGAGCCTCGCCGCATCCGCCATTCTAACCTTCGCAGGATAAATCCGATACCTTAAGACAGTAACCGGTTATTCCCTATTAATTTTATATCATATCGTATCGTATCGTATTATAAATAATCAAATATCATCATATATCATACCGATCATATCATATCATATCATACCATACCATACCATACCATACCATACCATACCATACCATACAATACCATATCATATATATCACATCATATATCGTATATCATATCGCATCGCATTATATATCATATCATATCATATCATATCATATCATATCATATCATATATCATATCATCATACCACATCACATCACATCACATCACATATCACATCACATCACATATAATATCATATCATATCATATCATATCATATCATATCATATCATGTATCACATTATCATATCATTATCATACCATATCTATTGTGTAATTCCATGTCATGTATAGATAGAATACTAAACGAGCTTGCCTGTTATACCATATTTATGAAATGAGTGAACAGTTTTGGTGTCTAAGAGCGAAAGCGAGTTAGATACCAACACTGTTCACGAGTTTCATAAAAAAAATGGTATGACAGGCAAGCTAGTTTAGTATTTTATTTAGTAAAAAAAAACCTGCAAACAAACGCAACGCAGAAGTAAGCAGATATTGAATCCTACTACACGTTATTTTTCTACGAATTGGGTCAGCAAATGATCTACGTCGCGTCACGCCAATATTACAGTAGTTAGATATTGAGTGATTGTTATGACATGAGCAATATCTTACCCTGGTGCTATATAGTATATATAGTATATATATATATATATATATATATATATATATATATATATATATATATATATATTAAAAATGACTTTGCGAACCATATGTGCAGTCTTGTTTTTTTACATGTGCAATAAAATAGGTTTTCAGTCTATATCTCTTCGGACAATCGCAGCAGGATCTTAAGTCAGCACACCCGGTCAAAGGTCCCCATCACTTCCACCCCAACAGATGCGCGAAAAGACATCTGAGCGCCATTTTCAGGTTTCTTTTCATCTCGGCCAATTCGTAAAATGTGCAGACAATTTAATCACGTAACCCGATACTCGAGTGCAGAAAAGAACTCGATCCAAACAGATTTAGCTAGCATTATGTGCCGCGGATACCACCAAGAAGCGTAATCTAAAAAAGTAATAGAGTGTAGTGTGTTGTAGGCACTCTATTAAAAAGAAGGTATCACGCAAGGAGGCCACTTGACCTGGCCGTGTGATTTCAGTGTTTGACACTTTGACTTTGTTTGCCTGGCACAGAGAAGAGAGAGGGACATTGGTTTTTAAGAAATTCCGTGCGTTAAGTCTTTACTTATGCGCGAAAAAAAAAATAGAAAGAAAAAAAAAAACTAAATGAAAAAGTAAGTCTTGGCGAGTAATTCCACTTGTCACATCGTCTCTCGTAACACCTTTGTAAAGAAAAAAACCCGACCTATTATCTATTTTATAAGATACGTTTTCACGAATATATCCCTCCGTGGAGTTGTCTTTCTTTTTTGTGTTAAACACATAAAATACTGGTAGCGTCTTTGTACAAAGGTAAGCTAAATCTACTGGATGTATTCATTTTAGATTGTTACGACCATTCGTCACGGATTTTATGCCTCTTTTTTTTCGGGATGTGTGGTCCGCATTACAAAAGGACCCTACCCAGAATGCGACTTCTCAGTGTTTTGGTTCGACTCTCGGGTGTTGTGTGCATACACAGTACCAGTCTCCCAACAGTACTCCGAGTCAGGGTCCGTGCTAGTCGGCACCGAGAACGGAAAACTCTCTAACTATCCCACAGTAATTGACGAAATATTGTTCTCACTGGGGAATCTTGTTAATACACAAAGATTATTACTTATGCTTTGTATGTCAGTGATTAAATAATGAATGTGGAAATACCTGTTGACAGATTTTGTTTTCGTCTTTAAGGGGCGCACCGCGATAACGCCACTGGACACCCTGTGAATTCCATCTCAGAAAGGCAAATCATCGCACCCCTCGTTTGAACAAATACATTTTTTCTAATTTTTGTTTATTTAAACTTCGCCATTTAAATGATTTATTAAATCCAATCTGCAGTGATAAGAATAACATCCTTTCTTTTTTTTTTAAATAGAATAAATGTAGATATTTTATATTTTAAACATCGCCAGTTTGTAAGACAACTTGGCGCCATGCACAATTTGACCGGATTTCCGCTCCCAACCATTGCATTAAAGGAACTGCCACAGATTTAAGGACCTTATTTGTCTAAAAATGAATAATAAATAAAAATTACAGTAATTGTTGGAAACCAACTCTAGCTATCGCATCGCCTTAATTGAACCATGGTGGAGTGAAATCCATATCATCCCTCTCGGCAATTTTAGTTTTTGAATTATGGACCATTGCCATAAAACTATTATTTTTTACAAAATGTCATTCATAAATGGAGTATGGTGGTTATGAAGATGGTTGAATAAAGTACATTTAGGGACAAATCAAATTATATTTGTTCAGGTAGTATTTTGTTAGACCATTAAATAGGTCAGTGGTCTGTGACAATATGCCTTTAATGTTAAAAACTAATAATTCATATTTAAATTCGAATGGCTCGAGTTTGCTTAGAGGTAGCGGCAGATTTTGTTTCTAAACCAAATTGAAATCTTGAAATGAGCTTAATTCCACCGAAGAATTAAAATGCATAATCTAGACCCAACATCCAAAGTTGCCAAAAGATCTCTTCAAGTGATGGGTGCCTCTAAATCAAACTGAACTTTTGTTTATGCTCACATACCTTTTTACTAGAGAAACGAAGTATATTACACAACGTTTACACCAATATTAACATCGATAAATATAGATATGTATTAATTAAGTATGCAAATAATAAACATTGGCATACAATCATTTGTGAAGGTCAAACTAATTGTAAAATTACATTTCAGCCGGAACTAAACTAGTTTTGATCAATTAAAAAATTATGTTTTTATAAACTCAGCGGCAGAATTAAATTTTTGAAAGTGAAACCAATTGTAGAATTTTAATACTACCTTATATATTTATTTTTACATTTTTACACGTACAATAAGAATTAGTTAATTAGTAAACTGACGTCTGCTATATAATCCATTAACATGGTCTCGACTTAGTGACTTGCTAATCATACCAGTTAGTGTAATCTAATGATAATATAATACGATGTATTTTAATTCTTGCTTCGAGTTTATTGGATGACGTCTTGACGGGTATATCATTTAAATTAAATATCACTACAATCCATATTGTGAGTTCTGATTTTCATTTATTTACATACGTTAGAAATATGAAAGGAAAAGTTAAACATTAATATTAAACCCTTTTTTTCATTACCGTACGTGTTATTTTTGTTTAGCACTTGCACTTTAAAGTTTTATTAATGTAGTAACCACTTAACTCAAAATAAGTTATTAATTAAAATAATGTTATGTCTTGTGTACATAATATTTATTTTTTAAAAAAGAAACCCCAAAAACCTTTATTGTGCTTTTAACACCTATTGTTCTAATAAAAACTATGAGATTTTTGGTGATTTGTTATACGTGTCTTTATTCTTTGTTTTATGCTCTGGATATGTCGGAGACATTTTCTAACCACACACACACACTCCTAACAACAGAACTCTTTTTCTTTCTTTTTTTAAATCTTTAAAAATCAAGTCAAGGAAGAAACGCGTCAAACGCACGCCGCGTTTATTGTTTGCGATCAACCACTCGAGTTGTTAATAACAGAAGAGTTGACTCGTCGATGAATCATTTAGTTAATATGAGAAATTAAAAGTAAATACGGAGATCATACGCACTGCCACGCTTTCGAGGGGTTGGGCGGCTCGACGGAGCTTCATATTTCACCACAATCAGGCCTACACACCACACGGATCTATTGAAGCGCATTCGTTCTCCTTTGTCATATTTGTAAGACGCCGTGCCAAGCTACAATTAGTGCATGCGGATCTGGTGAGATTTGTAACAGAAACAGGAGCCATGATTTTTCTCGTGCCCAACGAGAATTATATAAATGTCCGCTCTTGAAATTATTTATTTTTAAAAATCATATCAATGAGAACCATTCTGCCGAAACTGGTTCTATAATTAAAGCAGCAATGTCTTCTATCCATCATACTTACTGATATGTGTTTTTCTCTGTCTGTCTGTTTTATGGGGCGGGATCTAGCCCAGTGGTAAAGCTCTCGCCTGATTAGCGGTTGATCGATCTCCGTCGGTGAGCCCATTGGGCTATTTGGCGTTCCAGCCAGTGCTCCACAACTGGTATAACGAAGGCCGTGGTATGTATTACCATGTCTGTGGATAATGCATATCAACGATCCTTGTTGCTAATTAATCGAAAAGAGTAGCCAATCGAGTAGCGGCAGCGGGTTTCTTCTCTAATTATCTATGTGGTCCTTAACCATATGTCCACGACTGGCCGTGGTATGTGCTAATCTGTTTGTGAGATGGTGCATATAGCATATAAAATATCTCTTGCTAGTAATGAAAATATGTAGCGATTTCCTCTCTAAGGTTATATGTCGAAATTACCAAATATTTCACATCCAATAGCCGACGAGTAATAAATCAATGTGCTCTAGTGGTGTCATTAAACAAAACAAACGTTCAAACGTCACTATATGTACGACTATTGCAATTAAATAAAACAGTTCTTTTTTTTAATGTTAATCATCGCCGCCGTCTCTGTCTGTCATGGATCTCAGAATTACCAAATGTTTGACATCCAATAGCTGTTAAACAAAATATGTTTTTACTTTTTAAAAAAACCTATCTGACTGTCTGCCTGCCTGCCTGTCTTCCTCCTCTCCCCAACTTTTATTTCTCTCTCTCTCTCTCTCTCTCTCTCTCTCTCTCTCTCTCTCTCTCTCTCTCTCTCTCTCTCTCTCTCTCTCTCTCTCTCTCTGAAATGTAGAGAGAGAGAGAGAGAGAGAGAGAGAGAGAGAGAGAGAGAGAGAGAGAGAGAGAGAGAGAGAGAGAGAGAGACAGACAGACAGACAGACAGACAGACAGACAGACAGACAGACAGACAGAGATAGTGGGGAAGAGATGGAGAGGGGCAGAGAGAAGTATATACTATATTATATTATATAATTTAGTAATACCCGTAAAGGCACTGATCGCACGCAGTCAGTCTTCACCCAGTGTCATCCAAAGATAAAAATGACCAATTTGTCTGTCAGCAAATTATTATCATTCTGTCGTGTCACATAATATAATTTTCTGAGTGACCTCACGCGGGCCAGGGGTTAGGCAGGCCGGAGTGAGTGATTTTCCGGGTGACAGACTTTGGACACTGGAGGAACCAAAAGGCTTGAAGTCATCGGTCAAGTACTTTGGTAACAACAGGCAGCTTTGACCGACTGAATAAAACGGGCAACGCGTAATCTCGTAACGCTAATGGCCGTGATGCGGCTTTTCCTTGGCGGCATGTCACGGAGCGGTAGGTATTTGACTCGATGGAAGGATTACGTATGTCGTGCGAATGGTCACACGTTCGATCCCACCCGGTGGTTTCTTCTGAAGTCCGGTGGCAGTCTTCTTTTTGGCATTGCTAGAGTTTCTACTAAACCAAATAACTTCCGGCTCAAAGTTCGAGGTGCACCCAACTTTTGATAGAGACGTTAACACAAGCCCTGTGATTGGTGGTAAATGTGCTTAAAACATATATGGGGTACCTGTAAAAAATGTACTCATTTCAAGTCAACTTATTTTCGTGCTTGCATCCAACTAAGGTTCAAACACGCTATCCTGGGCACACACCTCAGCTCTCTGGGTTGTTTGTCTAGGACAGAGGGTTAGTTGTTAGTGGTTATTCGTTAGTGAGAGGGAAGAGGGTGTAGTGGTCTTACACTTGCCCACTGAGTCATTAAAACTCGGCTAACCCAGTACCTACCAGCCTTATGTCCGATGACTTAACCACAACACCACCGAGGCCGATAAAAAAAAGTACTCGAATTTTGTGCGAAATTAGGGGTGTTGTAACAACATCTTGTTATACTGAAAATGAGCCATGAAGGTACCATTTTCTTCAGTTAATACTTTGAAGTAGGGGTTGTAGTATTGTTATTTATGGGTCATAATTTGGTTGATACATTGCATATATCGTTTTTAAACACAAACGTTAACATGGTCGCCTATGGGATTTTATTTGGTATAGTACAACATATAGGGAAAAAAATCTCCATTAAAGGTTCTCATCGGGAATGGCTGTCCTATGGATGAAATAAGGAAATGTTTTATTTAACGACGCACTCAACACATTTTATTTACGGTTATGTGGCGTCAGATATTGAAAGAGGAAAGCCGCTGTGGTCAATTTCATGGGCTACTCTTTTCAATTATCATCAAGGGATCTTTTATATGCACCATCCCATAGACAGGATAGCACATACTACGGCCTTTGATGTACCAGTCGTGGTGCACTGCCTGGAGCGAGAAATAGCGCAATGGACCCAATGACGGGGATCGATCGTGGCTTTACCACGGGGCTACGTCCTATGGACGAGACACTAGATACAGATTCATGGAATCAACCACTATTTTGCAGAGATACCACCCTGACCATGTATTACGGTATGGTCGTTCAGATTTAAAAACAAAACCAATTAAATTCTAAGCAACTTCGTTTTGTTGTTTGTATATTCTTGTAAATAGTTCCTTGCACGTTAGTTAGAAAATATAATAACGATGACAGCATCAACAGCAAAAACAGAAACAAACGATAGTGAAATGATACTAATAATTTAATAATAATAGTATACAAATATTGATGAAACTTTAATTCTAAACATAAAAAAACTGAAAAGAAGGAGAAATATATTCTAAATCCAAAACAGGTTTGCTGTCTCATCAATGGCACCCAACAGCCGATGTGTATTTTTGTACTGGAGTGTCGTTAAACATCCATTCATTCATTCATTCACTCATTCATTCCCCACCAATGATTCATTCTTCTTTACTTTAATAACTATATATAATATAATAGTATTGTGCATTTAAATATTGAATGATACTGAACACACGCACGCACACGCACAGCAAATCTTTATTATGTTTAATGTGTAATTAGATTAGGTTTACTTGATTAGAAATGCAGTTGTTTCGTTTAACAACACAACTAGAGCACATTGATTAATTAATCATCGGCTATTGGATGTCAAACATTTGGTAATTCTGACACTTAGTCATCAGAGGAAACCCGCTACATCTTTTCCTAATTCAGCAAGGGATCTTTTATATGCACTTTACAGAAAAACACATACCATGGGCTTTGACCAGTTGAATGCAATTACATATCAAATATATTTTTCTGCATAAAATATTAGTGGCTGTATATTAAACGTCTTTCTGATCGTTCTAATATTTGTACTTGGCTTCTTACAAATATTAAAACGACCAGAAATACGTTGAATATACAGACACTGATATTCTAAACAAGAAAATATATTTAATATGTAAGTTTAATCGTAGAAATATTTTATTAGTCGGAAACATCGTACAATGCAGCAAACTCAGGAATGTCCCTTTAAATAATAATAATAATAATAATAATAATAATAATAATAAATAAATAAAATAAAAATAAAATAAAATAAAAATAAATAAATGAAATGAAATGAAATGAAATGAAATGAAATGAAATAAATAAATATAAATGAAATATATGAAATAAATAAATAATTAAATAACTAGAATGAATGAATGAATGAATGAATGAAATATAAATAAATAAAAAAGATAATGATTTTGGTCTGCTGCGTGGTTCAGTTTCAGTCGACGAAGTGTTACAGATTCTATGTGGACCACATTTTAGCCACAGCGTAACGGTACAGTACACCAAGAGTCATGCACTCACGACACTTTGTGTGACGAATAGTAAGAGTAAAACAAGATTCAACAGTAATCCGTATTAACTTACACATCATAGGCTGCGGTACACTATACTGTTAATTCGTCAGTCCAGGGGTTTTAACTTATGCCACGTTCGTTAATGGTATCGTTTTTTTTCTTCTTCTGCATGTCCAATTAATTCTAATATGTATAAATTAATCTGATTAAATTCTTTAAGCCGACATTTAGCTAGATTTTCGTGCAAAAAATAACTTAAACCTATTACTAACTGCATCGTAATAAGTGGTATACAGGGCCCCTCAGAGCAAGTACGGGTATTTTTGTGAAACCATACTGAGCCAAATGTTGAAAAAGTTTGTTTTATTTAACGACACCAATAGAGCATATTGATGTATTAATCATCGACTACTGGATGTTAAACAAGTTACATTTGATAATTTTGAAACAGAATGAATGAATGAATGTTTAACGACACCCCAGCACGAAAAATACATCGGCTATTGGGTGTTAAGTTATGGTAAATGCAACAATAATGTGAGGAGTTTGAAACAGAGGAAACCCGCTACGCTTTTCCATTAGCAGCTAGGGATCTTTTATATGCACTTCCCACAGAAAGAATATCACATACCATGGCATGTGATATATCAATCACGGGGAATAACAGTTAGAGGATGGATCCATCGAGAGGATTCGATCCTTCAACCCAACCATCTTAGACGAGCGCTATACCGACTGAGCTAGATCACTAAAGTAACCTTGGGGTGGCGTAGTAAGAACGAATCACGGCTCAATAAAGTCTTCTCTAACTACAAGGAAATTATACTTTGTATTTTGTTTTCTGGATGATGGTTTAGAAACATCGCTTTGCAAAATGTGCTGTATTGTAACAATGGAGCGAGCGTTAGGAAGAGGATGTATATTCGTATTAGACAGTTTAGTATTGATCTGTTTTATTATAGTATGTAAGAATTGAATGTACCTTTTCGAATGACACAATATTTGATCACTTTCAATTTTATAGTCCATAGCACTAATTAATTCATTATTACATTATTTAAAGTGTTCTGTTTTCTTCTTATGCTTTTAAATAGTTATCTAAGGAGGCAATTTAAAACAAACAGCTCATTTGACTTGTACCTAAGGATTAGAATTAATTCACTTCTTTAAGTTAATACTAACAATAATAAAACCTTACCTAACAAGGGCCGTCCCAGTAAATATTTTAGAGAGGGAACCAGTGGAAATGGGATACATGAACCAAAGGGCATACATTGTTAAAAAGGGAGCATTTTAAAGTCTTAAAGGGCACATATCTCCCTGGTCTCCTCCCCTTAGATTCGTCCTTGTCTACGAAGACAGTTTTAAACAGTTACTTTACTTGACTGGTATCTAAGAATCATCAGAGTTATTTAATTTTCTACAGTTACTTTACTTGACTGGTATCTAACAATCATCAGAGTTATTTAATTTTCTACAGTTACTTTACTTGACTGGTATCTAAGAATCATCAGAGTTATTTAATTTTCTACAGTTACTTTATTTGACGTGTATCTAAGAATCAGAGTTATCTAACTTCTTTACCTTAAAATATATATATATTTTTTTTAAATTCTATGGAGGCAGTTTTAAAGTTACTTCATTGACTTGTATCTAAGAATCTGAGTTATCTAATTTCTGAGTTATCCAACTTAAAAAAAAAAAAAAAAAAAAGTTAAAACAGCACAACAACTGATTAAAATTCGTGCTGTAGCTGCGTAGTTTACTCCACGAAACTGTTTCCAGTCTTATGACACAAACTGGCGACTGTTCGTGTTTGCGTATTGATTAAAAAACAGTCTTTTGTCGGCTTACTCTTAATTTAAGATACACCTCCGACAGCGCTTTCTCAAACATTTGTCCAGGCGAAAATCGTTGTCTGTGAATGAACAGTTAGTTTTCAGGAATGTAGCACCTCCGTCCAAATCTCCCGACAGGTGTTGAGAATTTGCGAGACTTCGACCCTATGTACAGAGCGGTCCGGAGGACGAGTCGATGTCTTTCCGAGGTGTTGATGGTAAACCGCGCTAGCTTTTCATCCACGCGAGAACAGGCGTCTGAGAGGCAAAACAGAATGCAAATGAGAGAGAAGAAGGTTTAATATGTCACCATGTCACCTGATTTGATTTAATTCTGTAAACACTTTAAAAAATTTTTTAGATTAAATGTAGGCTACCTTAGGGTTTTAATTCATTCAAAAATGTTTTAAAACTATTTCTTAAATATTTATTTATTGTTATTCTCTTGATTTGAGTTAATATATAAGTTAATTTAGTCAAGGATGTTTTAATTTATTTAAAAAATATTTATTTAATTATTTATTTAATTATAAATTTATTTATTTATTTTATTTACTGGTATTGTTCAATTTAGTAATTCATTCTTATTGTGTATCTATTTAATTCGCTGGTTTGATATAATTTTGTAATTTATAATTTGTAATGTTGAAATATGTATTTAATTTTCAATTGGTTTTGTTTAATTTTGTAAATAGTTCTTAAGTATTTATTTAATATAACACTCAGTTTATTTTATTTTGCTAATTTTAAAAATAAAAATTAATTTAATTTAACACCGTATTTTGTTTTATTTTAGAAATAATTCAATAATAAACAAAATCATGTTTTTGCCTTAACTCATGGAACGCTAATTATGACGAGTGTATTTTGACGGAAATATTTTTGAATTATTAGAAAACATTGATGGGGAAAGTTTTGATGCGAGGTGATTCGAAACTAGTTATAAATTATCTTTAATAATATTGAATAAAGAAATAAAAGAACGAACGAATGAACGAACAAAATAATAATGCAAACAAGAAAAAGATTGTAAAAATATATAATAGCTACTTTTATACTATATTTAATATCTAGTAACTAATAAACTGAAACTTTGTTTAAAGGCAGTAATAATAATAATAATTGACAAACAGCAACGACAACAATCCAAATGGTGAGATCGGTACTTAATTTTTTTTATTAAACTGTAAAACACGATGTACACTTTAATATATATAGAGGATAATAAACGAGTTACCAGTTATTATCAAATTTATGTCCCGAGTGAAATAATTTTCACTTGTCACGAGCTTTAGCTTTACCGGTTATTGTCTGTCAAACTTAAGTAAATGCAAAATTTAACTAATAAGTTGGAGATGCATTCAATTATTTAATACAGTTTTTAAAGTATACTACATAAAGTAGTTGTTAACAACACTTGTAAGTTGTACATATATTCAGTAAAAAAAAAAATACTACGTATGTTTGGTTATGAAACTTTGAAAGACATCTTCTGACGAAGCAAAAAAACACAAAAAAAACCCACATCCGCTTGAATTGTTTTGCGCGACGCTTTTGTGATGCAAGTCACGAAAGGGCTAAATTGTAACACTGGAGTTAAAACAGGTTGCCACGTTAAACTCTATGTTTGTGTTTGAGCTTCTTGAGTTGGAATTGGGATCACTTCCATTCAATTAGTTACAGCTACGTGTTGATCTTGTGGGATGAGAGGTTTCATTCAGTTGTTCCCCTTTATCAGGCGACAATCACGACACAATCGTCACTTCCGCTTTTCGTGAAGGCCAAAGGTAAAGACATCCTGTTGCATAACTAGGATATATTGAGGGAAGTTTTATATCTTTGATTTGTTAATAATTAAAGTTAAAAAACGGTGTACGCAAAGCTGTTATATACAATTTAATGGAAAATTGTTTATACAGTATGGTAACTGAAAAGCTTTTTCTAAATGCCAACAACGACATCATCGACAACAACAACAAAAAAAGGCAAGAAAAACCCTAATAAATAAAATATGATAAGACAAAATAAAGGGAAACAAAACAAATATAAAGCATTAAAGTAATTTCGTTAAAAAAAAACACAAAAAAAAACAACAAAACGCGTGCCTGGTCGCAATAAGCAAGTTCGAAAGAGGTCTATATTTCGGTACCTTATAGATAATGTCGTTCCCCGTCTACATAGCAAATTCACGAATTTTAACCGGCTTATCCTAGTCTAGTCGTAACAGAACCCTAACGAGTCGAGATGGGTTGACACAAGACACAAAGAAAAACTTTAAAGCAAATTGCAAAAAGCCCCACCCAAGTAAACTACAAAGAAACCTCTCCACCTCCCGCAGTATTATTGGATTGATATTTAAAAAAATAATAATAATAATAACGCCAGGGCTTGAAATACATGTGGTCCACAAAAATAAATAGGATAACTGTTTTAATTCGGTCATAATCGGTTTTATCAGGCAATGTTCCCTAATCGACTTAATGATTCTAACTAAGGCTGTTTAAAAAATTAGTATTTCTGGCGTGGTAGCTATGGGAATTTTATAATATTTTGTCTGTCTGCTAGATGAAAAAAAATCCAATAAAGATAAATTATATTGATTTTATTCTGTGAATATTGAAACACAATTGCCTTAATATCTCCAGCTATGTGGGATTACGTCTGGAAAATCTATGGTTATTGCAGAATAATTTCCATCCCCGTATTTCTACCCCAGTGTGACGTCTACCACCATCTGTATCCCTCCTGGAACTGTTCTTAGTAACGCTGACAACTGAGTTACAGTAACTGCTCTCCCCCCCCCCCCCCCCCCCCCCCCCACCAACATTCACGCTCCAATGTAACAGCAATCATATTGCACTTTACCATCATGTGTACCAGCCCTGGATCTACAATAATGACACCCTCCCCCAACATTCACCGTTTACAACTGAGTTACAATAATGACACCCTCCCACAACATTCACCGTTTACAACTGAGATACAATAACTGCACCCTCCCCCAACATTCACCGTTTACAACTGAGTTGTAATAACTGCACCCTCCCCCAACATTCACCGTTTACAACTGAGTTGTAATAACTGCACCCTCCCCCAACATTCACCGTTTACAACTGAGTTGCAATAACTGCACCCTCCCCCAACATTCACCGTTTACAACTGAGTTACAATAACTGTACCCTCCCCCAACATTCACCGTTTACAACTGAGTTACAATAACTGCACCCTCCCACAACATTCACCGTTTACAACTGAGTTGTAATAACTGCACCCTCCCACAACATTCACACACCAATGTAACAGCAATCATATTGCACTTTATCATCATCTTGTAACGACCATTAGTAACAGTGACCTGGGGTTTACAATAATTGTTCACCCATCACCCACACCACAGTGTGACCACCTCTATGGATGATGGGTACGATATTTGAAAAAAGCAATCTTATCACACAGTATGTGGATTATTCTTAGTCTTTACACCTGCCCTTGGTAGCGAAATTGTCGTCTCCCCCACCCACATCCCCAGAATGATGCCAATCATGTCTTTCTCTTCCATCACGTGGATCAGTCCTACAACGACCCTTGGTCATGCTGACAAGTGAGTGAAATTGTCGCCCCCCACCCACATCCCCAGAATGATGCCAATCATGTCTTTCTCTTCCATCACTTGGATCAGTCCTAGAACGGCCTTGGTAACGCTGACAAGTGAAGGAAATGCCCCCCACACACCCCAGAATTATGTCAATAATATCATTCTCTACCATTACGTCGATCAGTCCTACAACGGTCCTTGGTAACGCTGATAAGTGAGGGAAACGTCTCCTTCCCCTCCTCTACACCCACACCCCAGAATTATGTCAGTCATATCATTCTCTACCATCACGTGGATCACCCCTTAAAAACGGCCCTTGGTAACGCTGACAAGTGAGTGAAATTGTGTAAACATCAAATCAAGAGGCATTGATCGCGTCAGTCATGGACGACTCCGTCAGCACATTCTGTCGCAGACACTTCATCTCATAATTGGAGGTGCAACCGCTGACTGCAGCCATTGAATTCCCCAAGACCTCCTTGACCTTTGGCCAAGAGATTAACCAATCAAACGACAAAGTTTCTTTTTCATTTTCTCTCCCCTTGTCGGCTTTAGCCAGATCTCCTGCAGGGTGGGGCACGCCTGACGACAAATTGAAGTTACTGGACACGGAGGGGACGCCAGACCTCTGCCATATGTCGGCCACCCGAGACAATGAGCGCCATCTTGCGAGTAACCGGCCACCGGTCACCTTGGACAAAGATTCCCTGAACCCGAAGTGAAAACAATGTTTGCGTTTATTCTTAACGGCCGTAGGAGACGACTTGCGTTAATTGGCACAAGCAGGCGGACTATTGGTCGGTGCTGTATTTTCGATACAAAGTGACAATGGGTAATGAGCGGACATCGAAGAGGCAAAAAAACCCAACAAAAACCTCCGTCAACCCTGCTCTCAGGACGGTGTCCATCTTTTGTCCATCCATGTCCATCGCGGTGCGTGTTCTCGCGAGACTTGGTCGCCATTGTAAGAGCTCGACCCGTGGCCGGTGTGAAGTGCTTCGTGAGTTACAAGAGGATTGGGTGTCAAAACACTGTTGGTCATTGCAAGTTTAATCACCGCTGTAAGGTCTGGGCGGGGTTTTGTTGTTGATGGTCTGGGGGTTGGGTGCTGTGAAACGATGGGGGATTACAAATCACGTAAAGTATCGGCGACGACTGAAGGAGAAGACCATCAGCGTCCTTATGATACAGGGCCCAGATTTTTGAAGCTTTCATACGGCTACGATATCGTAAAGCCATAGTAAACTTTGACGTCACTGTGGCGTGTGCTGTAGGTTCCATTAGACCAAATCAATTCCTATTGCCGATAATGTTAACGTTTACTAATAAAACTGATATAAGCAGTGTTTCAACACACCCAGGAAGTACAGCAATAGAAAGTGTGGCACCTCACATCTAATCTAGCTGCAAGAAAATGGGGGGTCACGTATCATTTAAGAGATTTAATTTATGTTTTTAATAGCAACCGTCATTTTTGCTGAAAATTGCAGTTCCATTTTTGGGGGTACCCCGCATTAGTTTCAACCTCTGGTATATACTGCATAACAACTGTATAACAAATAAAAGTGTATTTATTTATTGTCAATGGATAATAGTATTTGCACAAATAATCAATGTCACATATTACTACCAATCACACCCACAGCTGCTTTTACTCCGTAAATATTTGACGGTGCACGTCGAACCTTGACACGGTACTCTCTTCTTTGGTACTATGCAACCTGTAGTGAAGTCATAGCCTACTTTAGATGGTTATAAACGACATCGCTTTGACAGATTCGAAAATCACTAGCCAGAATAAATATTTTCCCAAGCTATCTTAGCGCTACGATATCGTAAAACCATCGTAAACTATGACGTCACTAAGACGTGCGCTATATTGACGTCATAGCCTACGATGGTTTTACGATATCGTAGCGCTAAGACAGCTTCGAAAATCTGTAGCCTGGGTTCTGGGATCGTGTACAGGCAGAGGCTTACTGCAGTGGACTCGATTGCAAAACAAAATATTGCCTAAAAATTTGATTTGTCCCGAAAAGTAATTTACTCAATAGGGATCTAATTCACTAAATTGTCGCAACTTTGCGATCTTGCATTGCAGTGCCAAAATTATTGCAAGGATGATGTTATGCTGCTTAAGAGAGTTTTGTGACTTAGACCACATACGTAGTCGCTATGTCCCACTTGTTATCGAGGTTTTGGTATATTGTAATTGAATTATGGCTACGTAGCAATAAATAGGACGAACAATAACTTCGTTTTTAGCTAGCGCCAGCTGTTTAAAATGTTTATAAAACGGCTTAGCGTTAACCGAAGAGGAACGAATACACAGTGTACATTTCATGTGACGTAATAATATTATTATGTTAGGTCGAAGGATCGAATTCCCTCGCGCGATCTCGTGACTGAAACAGTGTAATTAATTTTTCGTTAGACGCAATTGCTCACCCTATTGATCATGGCTCTATTAAATGTTATGTTGAACGCACAAATGCGACTCGCAAATTATCGCAAGTACGTGAATTCGCGAAATGGAACTGATTGTGATGTAAAAAACAACAAAACCGACATAAAACTCATAGCTCTAATATGTGTACGAGTTGTATTAATGGCCATTAATAATGTATTTATCAGCATAATTTCGACAGTAATAAAGTTGTATCGAGCAGCTTTCTCTAATACGAACATCATTATATTTAACAAAACGCCTGCTGCCTGCTGCCATGTACGCATACGTAATTCGCAATTTGTCGTCCGCATACGTATGATTTAGATTAATAAAATATGTAAACCAGTTAAGACATTTTGCTTAAGTGACCGTAAACGGAAACGCACACCTTAAGGAGCCACATATTTGGGATATACTTAACCCGTTTGCATAGAAAATGATTTTTGCGGATTGCGCATTGCAGACATATGCGGATAAATAGATGTTGGTCAATAAAAGAAATGTCATCGATCGAAACTGGTCTCAGTTTCCCAGTGGTTAAAACATCTGGATTAAGATTAGTATGTTCTCAGTTGCCCAGTGGTTAATACATCTGGTTTAAGATTAGTATGTTCTCAGTTGCCCAGTGGTTAAAACACCTGGATTAAGATTAGTATGTTCTCAGTTGCCCAGTGGTTAAAACATCTGGTTTAAGATTAATATGTTCTCAGTTTCCCAGTGGTTAAAACATCTGGTTTAAGATTAGTATGTTCTCAGTTGCCCAGTGGTTAAAACATCTGGATTAAGATTAGTATGTTCTCAGTTTCCCAGTGGTTAAAACATCTGGATTAAGATTAGTATGTTCTCAGTTGCCCAGTGGTTAAAACATCTGGTTTAAGATTAGTACGTTATGGGTTCATACCCCTGCTCCATCCTAAAGATAACAGTTCAGGAGCCAGATTCACAAAACATCTTAAGTTTACGTTTGTAAGTAGCTGTTACACCTGAGTCGAGTTCAGCCAGACCGAGCTGGTTAAACCAGATTACCACGTCTGGAACCAACGAAATAGTTTACCAACGTTAGCGAAACGTCAGCTAACTGAACTAGGGGTTGTCGTACGTTTACATTATTTGGCATCTATTTCACGCTGAAAATTGCATCAATGCTGAGAATTGCAAAGACGAAATAAAATGAAATAGGTGTACTGTTGTACTACATAGTTGTATTGTTAATAGTATAAATAATTGTAGTTTAGTCGTAAATTGACGTTTACGTGAAAAACGTTGTTTACGACGTTTTGTGAAATTGAACCCAGGCCGCTAGTTGACTCCTATCTCACTAACCAATAACCTCTGAAACGCCGTACTTAGGCTAAGTCTTAACTTAAAATAACCAGGATGAGGGGAAGTAAAAAGTAATCATATTAGTGCCGTTGATATGTGAAATAAATTGTGCCTTTGACAATTAAAAATGCCACTTTGCATGATGTTAGAACGCATCCTAGGAAACAATTTTAGATATAAGAACATTGAAAGTTGTCCGATGATTACCATGCAGTCATTTTGCAAAAAATTGCTACCATTGCTGCCTTGCGTTCAGTGACAACGAACGAAGCTAACGTCCGCGGACTATTTGATTGTTTTCCAAAATAATTATTTCGTTTAATGTGAAGCGCTTGAACCAGTCTACAGAACGCTTTCCGCTAGATGTCTTGCTCAACGCTACCCAGATGTTTGAATTAAACATATTTATTATTTATTGTCATATTTGTGTTTACATTTTTATTTTGGAGTTCGTAGATATGTAAAAACAGTTATGTACCCGTACCTCCCCGATTTATTTAATTGAAGAAGAAGTTTGTTTTGTTTAACGACACCACTGGAGCACATTGCTTAATTAATCATCGGCTATTGGAAGTCAAACATTTGGTAATTCTGACTCGTAGTCATCAGAGGAAACCCGCTACATTTTTCCTAATGCAACAAGCGATCTTTTATGTGCACTTTCCCACAGACAGGAAAGTACATACCACGGCCTTTGTCCAGTTGTGGTGCACTGGTTGGAACGAGAAAAACCCCAATCATTTCTTGGACAACACGGAATGAAACCAGCACTTGATTCTGCACCAAACAGACTTACTCAAACTAATCAACGTTTACAAAAATATTTGCCTCTTTAACCAAGTAAGTTTCGTGCTATCCCGCCATCCATTATTTAAAGTCAGTTATAGTTTTCGTCTTTTTGCTACAACGTGCACGTACGTTTAAACCTCGCAAAGCAGTAAAAAAACGCCAATGTTATTAAATTACTTTTTGAACCAGTCTTCAACAAGCGGATATTGTTTAGAGAAACATTAAAAGGTATGTCGATAAACATATTAATTATTAAGATTAATTACAAAGACAAGTCGCTTTCTGTTAACACACGGATATTTTTGTAGGGAAATACAGATATTGGTGTTTAATAATAAATTATAAGTTGACAATAAACAGTAAACAAAATTAGGTGGTGCTGATGGTTGTGGAAGGGGTGGGGGAGCGTTTGTTTAACAGTACCACAGCATGTTTTAAACTTCGGGTATTTAGTGTTTAATAATTGCATAGAAAATAAATAAATAATTATTTAAAAGTACAGCACATTTTAAAGTACCGCTATTTTGGTTTATATCGTATGGTTACTTGAGAGAGAGAGAGAGAGAGAGAGAGAGAGAGAGAGAGAGAGAGAGAGAGAGAGAGAGAGAGAGAGAGAGAGAGAGAGAGAGAGAGAGAGAGAGAGAGATTGAAGGATAGATATATGGAATGATGGGGAGAGCGAAAGAAGAATAGATAATTAAATGGATATATGTAGATAGGGAAAGGCAGAGGGAGAGGGGAGGGATAGACACAGACAGAGAAATATAGTTAGAAACAGAGTTAGAGATGGATGAATAGAGAGATTAGAAGAGAAAATGACAAATAAATAGGTGGGGGGGGGGGGGGGGGGGGGGGAGAAAGGGGTTCCCGGATAATTTGTGGCTAAATGTATCATCTTTGCTTCTTCTGACCACAAACAATTTTGGGTAAAGTTAGTGTGTTGAATGTGTACGCAGAAAACAGTGACGTCACTAGTTAATGCGTATAACACACTCAAGATTCCCCCTAAAAGTACTAGTAAATGGAATTATTTACATGTACACATGTAGTTGTAAATCTTTATAGTCATATAACTGAAGGTATAAAGTTTATGTTTCAAAGCAAAATGTAATAAATATTTTTGGCGGGAACCGCCATTATTGCAACTATGTCATAGAACCTTTAATTTCTACCCTGGACAAACACCAGAGAGCACTTGCCACAGAGTTTGTCACACCCTATAGACTGGAGTAAGAAATGGGATACGAACCGAGTACTTGCGAACATTAAGCATTTAGACAAGTTAAAGAAAGTTTGTTTTGTTTAACGACACCGCTAGAGCATATTGATTTATTAAATATTGGCTATTTGATGTCAAACATTTGGTAATTTTGACATATAGTCTTAGAGATGAAACCTCTACATTTTCCCCTTTAGTAACACGGGATCTTCTATCTGCCCCATCCCACAGACAGGATAGCACATACCTCGGCTTCCGATATACGAGACTTTTAGCGCACTTACTGGAACGAGAAATAGCCCATTGAGCCCACCGATGGGGATCAATCCTAGACCGACCACCGGGCTACATCCCGCCCCAGTGGCTATATAAAGACTTGCACTTTTATTAAATGTATGTTACATGTTTTGTTTCATGATTCCAATGTGCCACCGATGGGGATCGATCCTAGACCGTCCGCGCAACAAGCGAGCGTTTTACCACCGGGCTACGTCCCGCTCCGGTGGCTATATAAAGACTTGCACTTTTATTAAATGTATGTTACATGTTTCCTGTACTTTCATTCCAGTTATGCAGCCTATCCAACAAGACGTTGTCGAGTGAGCTGTGCAATTACCCCCCCCCCCCCCACCTGGGGGGGATTAATTGCCACGTATGGAAGCTTACTAGAGTATCGAGTCTCGTACACCGGGTCACGGGCAACCGTGACCTTGGTGTACGGTGATAGAGTTCCGAAGAAAGGAAGGTGGAGGAAGAGGAGACGTGCGCCAGCGGCGGCGCAGGGGGAGTCAAAACCGGCGGCTAAACCGCCGGCAGCGACTCCGTCTGCTGGACCGCCCAACGCCGACCCCCCGAAGAAGAAGACGAAGAAGGAAGTGGCTCCGGCTCCATCCATCGCAGTCTCTTCGACGGAGAATGATGATCTGAACGAGTTTGACACAGCGATCTGTGTTACACCCTACAACAGACCCGATCCACCGGCCTTTACTTCTGGACCTCCGGATGTGTCGCCAATCCAACCGACGGCGCCCATAGAGGTCCCGGCCCGGAAAACGGCAGTGGTGAAGAGGAAGGCGACCACTCTCCCGAGTGCCACCCCAGCCAGGCCATGTCGACCCACTCAGCCGCCGAAGCCAGAGCAACAACCAACCAGACAATGGACATTGAAGGCCAGCAAATTACATCCGCGAATTCACCAACTCATCGAATCCAACCTGGAGGACGTTCGTCAACTCATCAGTGAGCCCAAACACAAAGCTTACCACCCTCTGCCAACCAATCCCGATGAAGGGGACTTCGCCGTCCATCGAGTCCAAGTTGATGTGGATATCAACGCAGTTTGCGTCACCATCCGCCGGAGGGGGAGATACAATCAAGCGCTACTACTCGAGGAGATGGACAACCCCACCCTACACCGCGTCCTCAAAACCATAGCGGGGGATGACTACCGTTTCATCACCAAGAGTTTAGCAGCCTCCCCCTACCGGCCTGATCTTCCACATCTGGACACCACCGACTTCATCGGATCGCCATAGACGCCAACCTTTGCTAGGACAGGTATCAACCTCCTTTATTGGGCTAGTTGGACTTTAAATATTTCGATGGTTGTTCAAAATTCTTAAGTTTATTTTTTTATAAATAGTCCGACGCACTTTACTTTGGCGCCCGTTCAATTGCTCACAATCACCTTAGAAACCTTTCTACCGAGCAGTCTCAACTAATTTTGGCTTTAATTTTAGTGTCCAGACATGCTTTTGGATGCAGTTATTCTCGGTAGTCGTAGTTTGTCAAGTTTTCACCAAGGAATTGAAATTCAGCCAATCACAGCTTGGCCCCACTTGGTGCTACGATTTGGTCCGCGCTTTCGCTGGATTCATTCCATTCCAATATTTATTTACATGCTCATATACCACTAGGGTTTCAAGCATGTCTGTCACGGGCCCCTCCTCCGGATGGCCGGCTGGATTCAAACTGCAGACTTAGACTTTTGACAAGTTTCCCAAGGAATCGAAATTCAGCCAATCACAGCTCGGCCTCACTTGGTGTCTGCTATTTGGTCCGCGTTCTCGCTGGACTCTACTAACTGGCATTCCGCTGTTAATTCGCTACGAAGCTGGACGTTTCGTCGTGCGCTCTTAACTTGCCCCCCCTCCCCCCCCCCCCCCCCCCCACCACACACACACCTGGGGGGACTAATGGCAAGCTTCGGAATGCTTGTGGAGTTCCGCGTCGCGTACACCGGGTCACGGGCGACCGTGACTTTGGTTTACAGAGACGCGGACTCCAGAAAGAAGACAAGAAGAGGAGGAAGGAGGAAGGAACGTGCGCCAGGGGCGGCTCAGGAGGGAACAAAGCGGGCGGCTCAACCGCCAGCGGCGGTCCCGTCTGCGTTGCCGCCCCCCACTACAACTTCGCCGAAGAGGAGGACGATGCCACCAGCGGAGACCACCTTGGACGCTACGGCAGGCCTACTGAACACCGCCATGGCTCAGTCGCCGCCACCGCCTCCTGCGTCGACTTCCACGCCTGCTCCGGTGCAGCGGTCAACTTTACCGACCGCTCCCGTTGAGCAGGCAAGGGACCCTGTTGTTGTTGCGGCGGCGAAGCGCAAGGCCACTACACCTGCCATCCAGCCAGACACGGACAAGCCGCCGAGCCGACAATGTACCCCCCCCCCCTCCCCCCAGCCCAGCCGGAAGACGCATGGAAGCTTCAAGTCAAGAAGATCAAGCCAGCGTTCCGGCATTGCGAGCAGGGGGACACCACCGACCCCGGCAAGCTGATGGGGAAGTTCCTCAACCAGGCCTGGAGACCACTGCAGGATGGTACCGAGTACGAACTACACCATCTCCGGACCAAGGAAGGCCACTCGGGACTCGTTGTGATCCACCGGCGCCGAGACTGCTACCGACAAGCGATCCTGCTACGAGAGGTGGATAGCCAGACCATCCACAGGATCGTCAAGGCTATCTTCGGCGCCGGCTACCACCAGGTCATACCAGCTATTATGGACAGGAAGCACGAAGTCCCGAACTTGACCACCGGACCCCTCATCAGCTCGCCGTAGGCGTCAACCTTTTTCAGGACACATAGATTGGACTTTAAACTTTTAGACCTCCTTTCAAAATTTTATGTCGAAATTACTCTCTTTTTTTTAAAAATATTATTAAATAGTCCGATCCTCTTTTCTTTCTCTTATTTATTTTTGGACTGTCCGTCTAAAATGCTCCAAATTATATAAATATTCGGCCGAGCAGTCAACTCTTTTTATTTTTGGCTCATAACTTTTTTATATTTTTTATTATTCTACTAACTTTCTACCCATTTTCAACACTAACCCCCCATCCCGAGTCAGGCCACCGATCTTGTCGGAGGTTACTCAGGATGAGCGTGTTCGAGGCCCTAGTTATCTAATTTCTTTCTGACCGCCCGATCTAATCTAGCGACCAAATTTCATGAGTAGAATTATTATTTTTAATTAGAGATGCGCATCAAAATTTTAAAGGCCCACTATTTAATTTTTGGATGTAAATTTCAAAATTGACCCTATTTGTTAGGTTATCCCTGTCCCGAGTCAGACCCTCGATCCTATCGGATGCCGGACTCGGGATAGGCGTGTTCGAAACCCTAGTCGTATATGGACACGTTAAACCAGTTACTAAGCTACGCTAAGCTACTAACTGGCTATATTCCAAATTCTGCCCACCTCAAACTCCCCCCCCCCCCCCCCCCCCCCCACCCCCTGCTCCGGAGTTAGTCACTGGCGAAGTCAGAAGCTAAAGCCTGAACCTTTGTGGATAGGGGCACGTAAATATAGTTGCCCATTGCCCATTGTTACATGTTTTGTTTCATGATTCCAATGTGCCCACCGATGTGGATCGATCCTAGACCGACCGCGCAACAAGCGAGCACTTTACCATCGGGCTACGTCCCGCTCCGGTGGCTATATAAAGACTTGCACTTTTATTAAATGTATGTTACATGTTTTGTTTCATGATTCCAATGTCCCCACCGATGTGGATCGATCCTAGACCGACCGCGCAACAAGCGAGCGCTTTACCACCGGGCTATGTCCCGCTCCGGTGGCTATATAAAGACTTGCACTTTTATTAAATGTATGTTACATGTTTTGTTTCATGATTCCAATGTGCCCACCGATGTGGATCGATCCTAGACCGACCGCGCAACAAGCGAGCGCTTTACCACCGGGCTACATCCCGCCCCGGTGGCTATATAAAGACTTGCACTTTTAGTAAATGTATGTTACATGTTTTGTTTCATGATTCCAATGTGCCACCGATGGGGATCGATCCTAGACCGTCCGCGCAACAAGCGAGCGCTTTACCATCGGGCTACGTTCCGCTCCGGTGGCTATATAAAGACTTGCACTTTTATTAAATGTATGTTACATTGCTTTTTTGTTTCAGGATTCCAAGTCACTTTGAACTCTCCCACCCTCCCAGTAATGTAACGACTGCCGAGGTTTTAGCGATTATGTTTACTTGTCTCCAAGTTACATATTAATCTACAAATTCTTTATGTCATCTTCAAAAACATCCTTTGTTTTGACTTTTCAGGTGTGGACACCTGTCAATCCGCAACACTCTAAAGCCAGTGCTTTGTAAACAAATTAAGACCAGGCGCTTTGCGGAATATTCTAGGCTAATTCAGCAGCAAATATGAACATGGATTTCGACTCTCTTTAATGTTACAGTCCCGGAGAGGATGGCTCGAAATTTTCTCATATACTTTTGTTTCAAATATTTGTTTGTTCACATATAAACAGGTCGATAAGTTTTTATTATTATTATTTAGCAGAGCATACATTTTGTTCTGCTTCGTTTTACCTTTGAAAAAAAAGAAAAAAGAGAGAACAAGGGATTTTTTTGCTTTTCGTTTTTCCTAATTTGCAACACATTACATTTTCGTTATCTTTCATTCCCCATCTTTAAAGAATGCATTTGCTTGCTTTTCTCTCCTTTCGTTAACAGAGCAAATATATCATCCACCTTCTTTAATAGAGCAAAATTGCTTTTCTTATCTTTTCTTGTCCTCTTTTTAAAATTATACTTTTTTTTTTTTATTTCATGTAATACAATACCATATATAAGCTTAATGACATACGCAAGAGAAACGTTTATGCGTTTCATTATCATGTTTATATTTGACAAAATGTATGACGTTCCAACACGCGCGCGCGCTCGCACGTACATACATATCTAATTATATTTTACAAAAACACATACCACACTTCCATACACACACCACTAACACCCCCCCCCCCTCAACACGAACACAGAACACACCACACACATTCGCGCACAAACACATTCACTCACATGGACACACACACGCACGTACACACAAACACACACACACACACACACACACACACACACACACACACACATCCTGCACCATTGATTGGTCGAGTAGTACTAGACTGTCTAAAATAATATATTACGACAATGTCATCGGATTACTCATGTATAGTTTTGTAACAACCAGCTTGTGGTCGTGTAGTTCATTTAAATTTCTATATATCCCATGGAGCTTTTACTGCCTGCTATAAATGTGTATTAGCATTTTATATTGTTTAAATGAAGTTTTATACCAAAATTTAAACAATTAAAGGGGACATTCGCAGTGTAATGAACCGATAATAATATTAGTGAAATGTTCAGTAAGGATTATGCGAGTGTTTTCGTATTTTTACCTCGTTTAATGTCTCACACACCTGGTGGAGACGGCACTGTGTTTTAGGTGTTGTATCACAGGATGATATCACGCATGTTGGAGATCAATTGAAAGACATCTGAGTGATGACAAAGATCTCAAGGGGAGGGACGTAGCTCCGTGGTAAAGTGCTCGCCTGATGAACGATCGGTGGGCCCACTGGGCTATTTCTCGTTCCAGCCAGTGCACCACGATTGTATATCAAAGGTCATTGAATGTTTGTGGGATGGTGCATATAAAAGACCCCTTTCTACTAATTGAAAAATGTAGCGGGTTTCCTCTCTAAAACTATATGTCAAAATTATCAAATGTTTGACATTCAGTAGCCAATTACTAATAAATCAATATGTTCTAGTGGTGTCGTTAAACAGATCAATATACTCTAGTGAAGTCGTTAAACAAAACAAACTTTAAACTACTGTCGTGTGCTTTGTCTATTCATCCAAATCAACCACCATCAATTCACCCTAATATATATATATATATATATATATATATATATATATATATACTGGTATATAAAAGGCCGTGGTATGTGCTATTCTGTCTGTGGGATGGCGCATATAAAAGATCCCTTTTTGCGGGTTTCCTCTGATGTTTGACATCAAATAGCCGATGATTAATTAATCAATGTGCTCTAGTGGTGTCGTTAAACAAAACAAATGTCTTCCATCCATCCACCAATGCATCTTTTCATGCATCCATCCATTTAATATTCATTTACTTTAACTTGATTTTGGTGCTATTATTCAGTTAAAGTGCGAACTCTCTATCCTAGAAACACACACGTCACCTATCTGAGCTGTCTGTCCATGACAATGGGTTAATGGTTAGTTGTTATTGGTTAGTGGAAGAGACGTCAGAATAGTGGTCTAAGACATCAACATTATGCCATTAGAACTCACTCTGAGTGTAGTCGATACCAGGATGCGAACCCAGTACCCACCAGCCAGCCTTAACTCTGATGGCGTTACCACACCACCACCAATGCCTGTCATTCTCCCAACCTTGTTTTATTCCAATGCTCTTTGCGGTTTTCTCTGCAAAGAAAGAACTCATTGAGCAAGCATTAAACATGTTGTTATCGGGACGTTTAGCATTTCTTCCCTTAATTTTCGACAGAAATCGAGTAGCCGAGATCGCTTCGTTCCTCGTAGCCTGCTCTCACGGCGACTTCGTGACAAGAAAAGGATGTTCGCCTTGGCAAACATTCTCAACATAGCACACCCACAATACGCGCTTTGTATTCCGAACCGCTTGCCCGGTTCATCTTAGACATGTTCAGTTTACCAGTCGATTGATTTGTGTAAGTTTCTCAGCTTGTCCGCAGTCGTAATTTCCTCCCTCGTCAGTCGTCCGATAATATGAGAGACAAACAAACCCATGTTGGTATGGGCAAACGCGATCATTGCTTAGATGACAATGCTAAAGAGAGAGGCAAATACCTTAATCGACGAAACCATTTTTCGATTGATGTCATAGTTAACTCAATTAGGGTTTAAGACAATGAATGCGGAGAGAAAGTAACGGAAGAAGTGTTCCGATGTTTAGTGTGAACCCTTTTAGTTATGCGGCGTTAAGGACATGGTTATTGTTAGTGTTGTTACAATAATATTGAAATTCAGAAGGTAAACGTTTAAGAGTTTTGTTCCCAGAGAAGTACAAGGTCGTATTTATGTTAATAATGATGTTTTAAATTTAAAGACGAAAAACGTCATCAAATATACTACTCAAAATAAGTTAAGGGTCAAATATTTTCACAGAAATAACTTGAACGTTCAATATGTAAAAGTGTTACAATATAATATTTATGTTATATTTAAACTTGTTACCCCAGCGGTCACTCATAACAGGGACAATATTTTCCATATTTTCCCAGTGAGAAATATTCTGCATTGGTTTAATGAACAATACTATTGGACAATTTGACGCTTACAAACCAATGACTTTGTCGGTACTAAATATGACATCATTACGATTTGACAAACCCAAAATGACGTCATATAGTTTAAAGAGTTTGCGTTTACGGGTCTCTGTTTTTGGTGTTAAATTAATAACAAAATGTCATTTTAATGCAATTCATTATAGAGTTTGAAGCAGAATAAAGAGAACTTGTTTTTTTTTTTAATTATCTATGAACGTGATTAAATTACAACGTTATAGTAATTCTCAGAACAGTGCGTATTTAGTGGTTTACATCATTTCTATACAGGTTGGCCTTCGTGGAAAATAAAGGTTTTTAGAAGAGGTAATAAATAGAATAACAAACTCGGTTCCAGTTATTATCAAATTTATGTCCCTCGTGAAATAATTTACATTTGTCACTCGCTAAAGCTTTTGACAACTGAAAATTATTTCACTCGGGACATAAATTTGATAATAACTGGTAACTTGTTTATTATCCTCTATATACGGAATAAAACGTCCATACTAAAGAGTAAACTCTTCATTAATTTACAAATTAAAGTCACTAACCATAGTTTCCGAGGTACATAACCTTTCTGCTTTACAATTTGAATTACATGTTGTACAAACAAACAAAATGACAAAAAAGCACATTGTAATTGCCAAATTTGAAAATTTAATTTAAGCAAGAAGTTGTATTTGTGTAAGTTAAAACGACTGTCCTGAGTTTGTTGCCACTGTTAAGATGTTGTCGACTAACAGAGACGTTTTAATGACTAATATTGCATATTAACTATATTTGTTTGCACAACATATCAGTGGCTCTATATTAAATGTGTTCCTAATGTTTCTACTAGGTGAACATTCATTTTATTTCGTAATATATATTTTGTTTTCGTAGGTACGAAATTATTGCAAGACTAAATCCAGTTTAGACTACTTATAAATACAGAGGCGGATCTAGGAGGGGTGGTGGGGGTGGGGGGTGAGATCTAAATTATTTTCATTCATTTGGTAATTTGTAATATGTAATGCTATTTTGTATTTATTATTTCTTTTATTTTCCTTCTTACTAAGTTTGTTAAGTTGAATTTATACATTTCTAGTTGATGGCTTTAGTAAACTAGTCTGGCAATGGCAGTCCTCTTTGTGGCATGTATACATATATACACACACACACACACACACACACACACACACACACACACACACACACATACACATATTAATATACATACACACACAAACACAGTTACACACACATACACAGACACAGACACACAAACACATATATGTGTGTGTATATATATATATATATATTTTTATTTTTTTATTTTTTTATTTACACGTGTGTGTGTGTGTGTGTGTGTGTGTGTGTGTGTGTGTGTGTGTGTGTGTGTGTATAACGGAAGCAAAATGGAGGTTTAATATGCCCTTATCAAAATGCGATTCGCAAATGAGACAATGCATTAATTTACCTTTTATTGTACTTTTATTTTAATTTCTTTATTCAATTACGGTATCACAGCTAATCTGTGATGCAGTAAACCATTACTGTACAACGGCTGGCATTCCTTACACTTCATTGTGTGTAGTTTGTTATACATAAACACTTCATTAGCATACATACACTATTTTGGAATCATTTAGTATTCGACAGAGAAGTACACAAAGGAATCTAAATAAATAATGAAATCAACTGCATAATGGTTGTATACTATACAACGAGTCTCCATTTTACATAAAGTTCCCATTCGCATTATGCTCAAAGATACATTTGAATTGTTCGATTTAAAATCAATTTCGTGGCTTGAGTTTTAAACAAAATCAAAGAAACTATGTTTACAAACATATTTAATAAATACCACGATCATCCTTTTAAAGTACTGAATCGGAACGACAAAACCGTTATCCACATATCAAAACCGTATATCTGCACAATGCAGAGTTCAGTGGCTATTTGGTAAAATATTGGTTGATTCCAAGAATCTCTATCTAGTGCATCGTCTATAGAAGAACAGCCACTCCCAAGGCGATCCTTTATTGTACAATAGAACGTCATTCTCCCTGTATCATTCAAAAGAGTTTATAAAATTAAAATTTGTTATTCACACATTTTATTTTTGCCAAAAAATATACATTTTGTAGGCATACATGTTTATATATAAAATACTATAATGTGCACATTGCGGGGAATGGTATGTAGCATCGGGTTACAATCCATAAAATTCTACAGTAAATAGGTAATATATGCATAGCAATAATATACAATATAATAACATTTATTATGTCATGTATCAATGTTGTCTGTTCTATGCGTGGTAGTAGTGTTCAAATACAGAGCTCTTTGGAATAAATATAGCTGTGATCGCATGCACTCGTGACATGACACCGCGCCTTTAAGGTTAGATATGGAAATTTGGAGATTCACAAAATAACCTGTTTTAAGTGTCTTAATTATGTAGAATCTGAAGAACATGTTCTTATTCACTGTCCTCTTTATGATGGCATTAGAGTAGATATTTTGAAAAAGGCAGTAGCTGCTGTAGTAAACTTTAATAACCTTTTGACATCACTTTTAAGCCACCCAGAAATTGTTAAAATTACAATCAAAAGTTACCATCTTATTGTATTACGCCGCCAAAGCTTTTTATATACATACATATATATATATATATATATATATATATATATATATATATATATATATATATATATATATATATATATATATATATATATATATTATATGTTTTCTAGTTTTACTTCTTGTACATACAATACTTTTTAAATATTTCTGATAGTCTTTTAATAGAGTTAAAGTCTCGAATAACACCATAGGAGTGGCTGGTGTACTTGTATTGCTGTATTACTGTATTATTACTATTGAACTCTTGTTTTTATTCTAATCTGTACACAAGGTGAGACGTAAATAAAGAATTTGTCTGTCTGTCTGTTTGTCAGTCACGAATGTCTGACAAAACAGTGATGATATCAGGTGTTCGCAAAAGGTGAACCTATCCTGCACCACCGGTGGTACCCGTCAGGAGAACTGCCACCTCAGCTATCCAGTCTACCACTTCATCTATAACGATAAATGTTTTTTGCAAGTTTCACCAAAGAGATAAAAAAGTGTAAGTTCGAAATATGGATTAGGATCAGCCATCATTTCGGTCAGTGATGCATCTTGGGGCTGGATGTAGCCCAGTGGTAAAGCGCTCTTTTGATGTACGGTCGTTTTAGGATCGATCCCCGTCGGTGGGCCCGTTGGGCTATCTCTCGTTCCAGCCACTGCACCACGACTGGTATATCAAATATGGTATGTGCTATCCTGTCTGTGAGATGGTGCATATAAAAGATCCCTTGCTACTAATGGAAAAATATGGCGGGTTTCCTCTCTAAAGACCGTATGTCAAATTACAAAATGTTTGACATTCAATAGCCGATGATTAATAAATCAATGTGCTCTAGTGTTGTTGTTAAACAAAACAAACTTTTATGCATCGTATTTAGTAGATATAGTCTTCAAATGTCTACCATAAAACGTTTTGAATGTCATCAGAAGACCCTCACCAAAAGCTGGGGCTGAATGTATTAATTTCCTTATTAACATCGAAAAAAGACAAACAATTAAAATGTATTTTTTGTTGTATTCAAAACTCCCACTGTGTTTGCTTTTTTTCGTATTAAACGGAGTAAAAAAAAAAAAAAAAAAAACTTATTAAACGGAGTGATTCCCAGTCTGCAGCTCGACGCGGTAAGACGTGTTTGTTTCGCTTGTGCACATTGCACGTGCTTTCGCGGCTCGGCTCGATCCTTTACTTCGTTGTTTTTGTCAGCGAAGTGAAGTTTTCTACTGGGATGTATGCGGCCATTGGAACTGATTGAACGCTGGAACGCTTCTCGTTCGACAGTCTGCACCACCAGGTTCGATTCTTTTTTAGCGAGATTCCTTGCCTCCGCGTCATTTCTCCGTCTGAATATGTTGACTTGTTTTTTTCGTGACACGTATGACGGCCATTCTGCAGAACGCCACGGTTGTTCGCGTTTAGTCTCTACATGTCCGAGCCTGTCCTAGCAGCACTGGAAGATTGACCACCCCACTCTAAGAAGAAATAGGAAGCGGGGTCGGCCTCTACTACTCTTTTCTAGACCTTACTTTGTTTTATTGTGATACCATCTCGTATCCTCGTGAGTCGGGCCCGTCCGCACCACTATACCAACCCATGACGACTGGGACTATACCCTAGTCTGATTCTCTCTCTCGTTAAGACGGATCCGGCTTCTCAAGGTCTGTATTTCAGCACAGCACTACACCTTCAACGTCAATTGACTGTCAATCTAGGGGTTTTCTTGACGGGATGCAACCCATCTCGTCCCTACAAGCTGTGCACCCTAACGGCCTTAACGAGGCTACATAGACATATAGATTGGACTTTAAACGTTTAGACCTTTGTTCAAAAGTTTATGTCGAAATTACTTTATTTTTTTAATATTATTAAAGGGACATTCCTGAATTTGCTGCCACTTTTAAGATGTTATCGACTAACAGAGACTTTTTAACGATTGTAATTACATATCAAATATATTTTTCTGCATAAAATATTAGTGGCTGTATATTAAGCGTGTTTCTGATCGTTCTAATATTTGTACTAGGTTAAATTTCATTTTATTTCCTAAAAATATTTTTTCGTACGTACAAAATTATTTAAAGACAAAATCCAGTCTGGGCTTCTTACAAATATTAAGACGACCAGAAACACATTGAATATACAGACATTGATATTCTAAACAAGAAAATATATTTAATATGTAAGTTTGATCGTAGAAGTATTTTATTAGTCTAAAACATCTTATAATGCAGCAAACTCAGGAATGTCCCTTTAAATAGTCCGATCCTCTCTTCTTTCTCTTATTTATTTTTGGACTGTCCTTCTAAAATGCTCCAAATTAGGCCAAAAAAATAATATGTGTGTTTCAGGTTTCATCTCTGGAAAAAAATAGGGTAGGTAGGTAGGAACTTTTTTTTTTTTTTTTTAAACCGTGTTCTTGACATACTGCATATAACCTGTCTGCAAAAATCGCGGTAGATGGGGGTTTTGTTTGTTTTTTTTGTTTTGCTTTTTTGGTAGTCAACATTTTTTAGGGTCGCAGCGTAAAATTAGGGTCGGTCGGGAAACCGGAAACACACAATATTTTTTTTTTACGCCTCATATAAATATTCGACCGAGCAGTCAATTCTTTTTAATTTTGGCTTATAACTTTTTTTCTCTTCTTCTTAACTTTTTTACTCATTGTTATTTTTAAAATTCTGCCCATTTTCAACTCTACCCCCCCCCCCCCCCCCATCCCGAGTCAGGCCACCGATCTTATCTAATTTCTTTTTGACCACCCGATCTAATCTAGCGACCAAATTTAATTAGTAGAATTTTCTTTATTAATTATATTAAAACATCGAAATTTTAAAGGCCCACTATTTAATTTTTGGATGTAAATTTCAAAATTGTCCGCTTAATTTTTTTCTGTCCCGGTACAAGTCCCTGGCTATCCAGAGACAGGCCCCGGGACGGACATGCTCGAAACTCTAGTGGTATATGAGCTTGTAAAAATTATTCGCACTCGCACTTAAACGGAGTGAGAGCCATCACGTAGGTAGTACTGAAACAAATAACTTCCGGCTGTGTCAAAGTTCTAGGTGCACCCAACTTTCATCTAGATAGAGAAGTGAACACCACAGGTCCTGTGATTGGTGATAAATATGAGTGTATTGGTTGTAAAACAAAATTAGTTTCATCTGGTACCACTGTTGCAAGTAGCCTTGTGTTTGAAACATGCATGGGGTACCTGTAAAAAAAAGGTACTAAAATTTTGTGCGGAACTAGGGTAGTCATAGACGCTACACGTTATCTCTGAAATGAGCAGCTTGACCCCCATTTCTTTCTGATTCATTTTAAGGGTGAGGGGTGTTAGTAGTTATATCCGTGGTGTTTATTCCGATTGATACGCTACAGGTATGAGTTTTAGCTACATATGTTACTATTGTCGTCTGTGGGATCTGACTTGGTAGTATACACCTCTACAGCTAATCTTTATACGTTATTTATTATGTCATCCTTGTCATAGCGTAAACCCAGTAATACAACTTCAAAGTTATCTTACTCACGATCCGACCGGCCTCGGTGGCGTCGTGGCAGGCCATCGGTCTACAGGCTGGTAGGTACTGGGTTCGGATCCCAGTCGAGGCATGGGGTTTTTAATCCAGATACCGACTCCAAACCCTGAGTGAGTGTTCCGCAAGGCTCAATGGGTAGGTGTAAACCACTTGCATCGACCAGTGATCCATAACTGGTTCAACAAAGGCCATGTTTTGTGCTATCCTGCCTGTGGGAAGCGCAAATAAAAGATCCCTTGCTGCCAATCGGAAGAGTAGCCCATGTAGTGGCGACAGCGGGTTTCCTCTCAAAATCTGTGTGGTCCTGAACCATATGTCTGACGCCATATAACCGTAAATAAAATGTGTTGAGTGCGTCGTTAAATAAAACACTTCTTTCTTACTCACGATCCTGTCCGACGCAATATCAGTTTACCAGATATATTTTAGATTTCAGTGTACATTCAGGCATGATTTTGCAACATTATTTTTAGCTAGGCGGGTGGTGTGTAGCCCGCCTGGTCGGCACAGTATGTGGGCTATTGTGTACATGTGTAATAGCCCTCCGTAAAATACAAGGACTGTAATATCGACACATAGATGGGATTGTACCATTTGAAGAAGTTATGTATAAATCACACCTTCAAACCTTGTTATTTTCTTGACAAACCTATTCTACGACAAGTAGATCGCCACCATTCTACAAAACGAATTTAAGCTCGGTTTAATAGGCAATGAAAATTAATTAGGTACATCACACAGATGTCTCTTTGGCCATCTGTTGTCACGTGGGTGTGACCTGGTGTCACCCTGGGGCTTTTTTCTCCGTATGTTAATGTGGGATGGACCCGAGCGTGGTTAGAAATATGATGGCAAGCTAATCTCACAGTGTTTAGAAAGTGGTCAAAATAATTATGGGTAAAAAAAAAAGCGCGAAAAATAACCAGAAAGTATGTCAACTACATGTATATGTTAAACAAATTTTTTTATGGAAAGTATTTTATTTATTTATTTATTTATTTACTTATTTACTTACTTGTTTGTATTTATTTACAATTTATTATTATTTTTTTTTATTATTATTTTTTTTTTAAATAAATTTTTATTACCCCCAGATCAATTTAACAATGACAAGGGTGGGGCGCCTTGCATCATTGCCTTACAATGAGCTAATATACATAATTATATTATATACACATGGTTACAATAGTACATAATACATACACATATTATACAATCTTAAACCAACATTTACAATAATACACATATACACTAACATTCATGTACATAGAATAGAGGTTTAGCTTTATATATATAAATACATACATACATATATATTGTACCAAACATATTTACTTTTTGTATAGCATAATCTTTCATAAATGTGAGATTTAGGCATAATTTTTTTTAAAACTCAAACATTAAGTTGACACGCCCATACGTTATTTCTAAATAACATTTGGTCTGAGGAATGAGAGACAAAAATAAAAGAAAGTTTGGAAGGAAAGAAGACAGTAGAAAAGAGGTAGAAAAAGGAAAAAGAGAAGAAAGGAAATGAGAAGTAGAAGATAAAGGAACTAGACGAGTGCTTGGACAGGTGTGTAACGCTAGAAATAAACGTTTGGATGGAGTAAAAGACCGATTTTTTTTTAAAGAATATAGTTTGTTAATTGTATACGTCTGTGTCAATATGTATTTTGTTTAAGCTAGAAGATCAAGCCACTTGGACCAGTTGTTATAAAATTTATCATATTCGCAATTTTTAAAATATATATATTTTTCTATTTGAATTTACAATTTATTTATTTATTAATTAAAGTTTGTGCATTTCATTTTTGTTATTTTATCTAACATTTGTGTATCGTTTACTAAAAATAGTATCATAGGTTTCGTTATATTTTTATATAGTATTTTATTATTTTATTACAATTCTGATTATAAATTAGATTGTTAAAATTAATTACAATTCCACAAGGAAAATTAGTGATACATCGATATATTGAGTTTAACTTTTTTAAATTATAATATACAATACAATTGCAGGATCATCATCATCATCATCATCATCATCAACAACATCATCAAAATCAACATCATCATCATCACCACCACCATCATCAATATCATCATCCTCATCAACATCATCATCATCACCAACATCATCATCAACATCCATATTATTTTAGTTTCTACTGTAGAAACACTTTTTTCCTGGCAGACTTCTCGCAATTTATGCTAGTAGAATCTTAATTTTTATCAACAGTAGCAATTTCTACTAACAGGATTCCAATCGGAATTTTTGCTGGTGAAATTACAATTTCTTTTTACATATTCGAAATTTCTACTGACAAAATAACAATTTCTACTGAGAGAATTGCAATTTGTGCCGACAGAATCATGATTTCTACTGACAGAATTGAAATTTCTACTTGTGGAACGTAAATACTCCTCTACTAGTATTTCAGATACGGCTTCTACAATGAAATGATATGATTTATTTTAAGCTTGTCAACATGTTTATATATCTACCGGTGTGTGGACACTTCTGTTATTGTGCGACCAAGCTTGTAAAAAAAGGGGGACCTCTTATGGAGGGGTTACCATAACTGGAGAGGATTACCACGACTACACGTTCGTGTATGACATGTGGGAAGAGCGAATGAATCGCCGCTAAATGAAAAGCAATTACGGAATGAAAAGATGTCAAGAAACAACTTTGTTGTCAGTTTACGCAGCACATTGTTTGAAAATATCTTCCGAATGGGCGTTCTCTGTCATCGGCCTATCACTAACAAACGCTGGGTGGTCTGCCTCCAATGACAGCGTGGTCTTGTCACTTGCCCACGAGGGGGCGCTATTGTTTCCGCCAGTGGAGATGTATCAGAATCCATCTTTCAGTCTGCGGCTTTTCATATATAGCTGTACGGGTAATCTATTGATGCCAATGTGATATCTACCTGATTATTTTTCTTGGAGTAGCCGTCTTCAAGATACTATTTCAAATTCCTTTTTCTAGTGCAATGAGCTGCGTCAAAGGCTTTCGGCTTAACAGCTTTGTAATTCTTACAATGGCAGTTGCTCTGTGTGCTTTATTCATGTATAATCACTGAGCACATAATTATATTTTGGTGTTCCTTGAAGCTGTGAAATGTTTCTAGCCATGCTCGGTTCTCTTACATTACATGCATACATGCATTAATAAATACACTGCAATTTCTTTTCATTTCAATGCTTGATTATGGTTCAAAAATATTGTTCTGAACATATATATCTCATTTATATTTGTTACACAAAATTATATAATAAAACAATATATTATGTCTGTGTATATATGTGCTGTAGGATCTTGGTTGTGTGTCCCTGGCCTGTGCTTATCTTATTTTAAAGTCTAGATTTATTGTATTAGTACAAATACAAATAGCATGTACTTGAAGTTTGGAAACTAAATCTTCATAAGCTCGGGTCCAGATATGAGCTCGAAGTTAATGGTTAGTGATATGAGAGAAAGTTTGAGAGAGAGAGAGAGAGAGAGAGAGAGAGAGAGAGAGAGAGAGAGAGAGAGAGAGAGAGAGAGAGAGAGAGAGAGAGAGGGGGGGGGGCAGAAAGAAAGAGATATAGCTCATTTGTTCTCAAAACGTCTGCACAGAGTGTTTTTAATATGTATCCGTTATCCGTGATCAAAATCGTATCTCTGCACAATGCAATCAAATGGGCATTTGGCAAATGAGTGGTTGATTCAATGAATCAATATCTAGTGCCTCGTCTAGAAAGTTATTTTTGTGCAAGATATAGTTTCAGAAAATAAATAGTAACAACCAACTACTCTTGGTGTCTTTGTTTAAATACATGAGACAAATTGTTTTAAAACCACCGTATTGTTTTGCATTTAAAAAATATTAATGTACTTCTTCTTATAGTTAGTACTGTTGGTGGATTTGTGAAAAAACATTTGGTTTTTAATGTGAATACTTTAAACAGATGCCATAGGTTTCTGGTTTAACAAAGCAGCTCTTCTCGGTGTGATGAAACAATATGTCTGCTTAGTAAATGTAGTCATCTAATCAAATTGCATCGACAAGTGACATTTCAAACTGCTGGAGTTACTACTAATGAGCGGTTGCATGCGGGTACTATGGGTTTATTAAAACTGTATCGAGTCATTCACCAATACAGCATGTTGACGATAAAACCCTTAATGAATGTCATAGTATTGCATGTCAATCGGATATTGCCGCTAACTGTTTTAATATGCAGCTAGCGTAACATTGGTGTTTGTTTTAAATACTAAGTCTACAAGCTACCTGAAGTATCTAATTTGGATTGGCCAACAGGCAAACATCTCCGTAGCAGTTTTCAACTACATTTACACACAGATTACCATATTATTATTAACATGAGAGAAAACACTTATATTTTATGATCTATAAACAAAATGCCACGTGCATATACGCATGCTAAATTAAACATTAAAAGTATTGTCTCTATGAAAACACGTTTACTTATTGTTGTATGTACTGGTAATGACATGAATTTGCTGATATAATGTTTTCAAAATAAATAAATAAATAAATAAATGTCACGCTAGTCCACCTTTCATTAAGGCTTTATATTCTGTATCAAAACGTGTTTACTTATTGTTGTATATACTAGTAATGACATGAATTTGCTAATATAATGTTTAAAAAAATAAATAAATAATAATAATAAATAAAATAAATAAATAAAATAAATGTCACGCTAGTCCACCTTTAATTAAGGCTTTAGATTCTGTATGGAAACGTGTTTACTTATTGTTGTATATACTAGAAATGACATGAATTTGCTAATTTAATGTTTTCAAAAAAAAGAGAAAAAAAAAAGAAGAAAAAAGAAGAAAAACAAAGTAAAAAAATAAATAAAAGAAACAAATGAAATATGTTGTCATGCTCATCCACGTTCCATTAAAGCTACAGATTGTGCCTGATGAATCTATGAATCCCCCGATCGCAACTGCTGCTCCCTCTTTTGTCTGTTGATTTGTATGCAATCATTTCATTAACTGAATTCTATTTATGCTTTGTGCTACTCTATATCTCTGTAATGTACACTACAATAAACAACTAGTGCGACCAGTGTGCATGCTACTGTTAAAATTACCACATGTCACATAATACACAATGCAATCAGCGTCGTACTGATTCAACAATAAGAACTAGTTAATATTTTTCTATGACATATTCCGGAAAATTAATTATGTTAATTAGTTTACTTTGGACGGGTATGTATGCTATTGTATTAAACATGAGTCACAATGAAGTATTTGATAGACTGTGGAATAAAATGTCATCCAACCCAATTCACGGGCAGACTGATATTACCACTACATAACTCGTGAAAAGATGTAGAAATCAACTTCATAATGTTGTGCACAACGAACATATTACAAATAATTAGAATTTTACTTACAATATGGTCCTAAATAACTTACTATTTTTGTGTCCTCCTTCGAAATTTAGAATATATGGCCAATTCCAAAACTTTTTTTTTTACATGTTCCCGAATCAGGACCCTGATCATATCGGAGGTCGGACTCGGGATGAGTGTGTTCGAAACCCTAGTAGTATATGAGCATATAAAACTAGTTACCTACCTACCTACCTACCTATTTATCTATAACAAGAAGAACAGCAAGAATTTATTTACATTCGGGAGATAATAATTTTGTTGAAACCAATTACAATAACAAAGATATAGACATACATTTCGTTTCTCTTATACAAATTAAAGAAGTGTTTAAAATAAATGTTAATTTTTAACATATAATATATTATAGCACAACATATTTGAAATATATATTTTATCAAATACCATAGAATTTTAGAAACAGAACATAATCATTTGATCTAATATGAACAACAAAGGCGTTATCATAATCACAACCGTATCTCTGCATAATGAAGTCCAATGGGCATTTGGCAAAATAGTGGTTGGTTCAGTGAATCTATAGGAGGACAGCCACTCCCGAGGATATCCTTTACTGGTCAATACACCCTTCCTGCGCCGCTTAAAGAGGACGGCCATTCCCAGACTTCCTTTTTTTTTTTACTAAATCAAAGCTAGCGCTCGTTGCAATAAATAAAGCTGTAATGACACGCACTCATAAATATCCGTCAAAACAGCTAGAAACAGAATGTTATATTATGCGATGTTTCCGTATTAATATTGCTAGTATATAAATATTAGAAGATATCAGAAGATATATTAGAAGATATCAGAGTACCTTTCTGTACTCTCGACATAAATATTAGAAACAGAACATTTTATTAGAATATGTTTCAGTATCATCAGTATATAACATTTGCGACATATAAACATTAAGGAGTATTATGAAAATGTGTTTGCAGTATTTCATGATTGCAGGCCATCATGGCTGTCATAATCCACCTTGAACTCTGTCTTGTGCAAAAATACGGGGTTTTTTTTTATCAATACGGCTTTATCATTCATCTCTCCGACGCCATATAACCGTAAAAAATGTGTTGAGTGCGTCGTTAAATAAAAACATTTCCTTCTTTCATTCATCTCAAAATAATTAATTTAATTTTAGTTTTAATTGATTTCTTAGCTACTTTAAAAATAATTTAATTAAAGTTCTAATTATTATTATTATTTAAATTTAAATTACAGGTATAGTAGGCGGTACATTTAATTCAAGGAAATTGTTGTTTGTTTTCTTACCAACTATCAGACCTCTGATATACAAGACTGTTACATTTTAGTCTAAAGAATGAGAGCAACACTTGCTGCCAAGTTGAAGTGCTAACAAACAGGCTACTCGTATTGTTAATTGGCATGAGGGTGTATGGGTGGTTTTCGTCATTCATTCGTTTAAACCTATTTCCGTACTTATACGCAATTAAGGTTCAAGCACGCTGTCCTGGTCACTCGCCTCAGCTATCTGGGCTCTCTGTCCAGGACAGTGTGTTAGTGGTTAGTTGTTAATGGTTAGTGAGATAGAAGTCGGTGTGCTGGCCTTACATCTATCCAATGAGTTCTTAAACTCGCTAAGGGTGGTAGCTGGTACCGGGGCGCGAACCCATTACCATTGGATTGAACCTTCTCTCTATCAGGCTATAACATTTTTTTTTACAGTGCAAATATTGGTCTATTCATACAGGTGTCCAAGGTGAAAATGTAGACTAATGGATCTGCCAGGTTCATATTTGACCCCCTCCCCTCCCCACCAGGTCCAAACTACACTACGCTCCTGTATGCTGTATGTAAGGTCAATGAAGAGACGGTTAAACATTATCTGTGAGGTATGGGATTTCGTAGCCGTGGGACATACGATTTTATGACGTCCGAATTAAATAGCTGGTTGGTGTAGGTGGTAAACGCCGCGACAACTATGATATATGTTAGATTAAAGGTGCGAGACCTCCCCTATTTCCCTCCCTTTCCACGGCTAGCTTGACACCGCACTATCATCTTCCCCTCATTCCTCTCACTGTCCGTGTTTACAAAACTAACAGGGCTTAGACGACCACTCACACGTAATGATGGTAGCCTAGGGCGGGCATTTTCTATCTATCCGAGAGAAAAAAAAATAGAGTGACCAGCCAATGACCCTTAAATATTCCTTGCTGATTATCTGTTTTTAACGTGACATTTCGAGAACGCAATTAACACCTCCTTTTATAAAAAAGCCGGTGACAAATTATTCTAGCTGGGAGTCTCCCCGAATTTGTAGCCAATTTTCGTCTTAAGTCGCTGGGATTTTTGGCTTCGCGCTTTTCGCCCGAACCACCAGATTAAAATCCATTTGAAAACGGATCAGAATCCGTCCAAGCGGATCAGCGATTCTACTTGTGTGTCTCTCTCATCACGATAGAGAAGCAATAAGCATCAAATTTGTCTCGATTAAGAGGTGGAGATGATAACGCACACGGTTAGCAAATGCCGGCGTCGGACCCCGACCCGGCGGCCCTTTTCAGGCGCGCGCTGTGACCCTAAAATTGACTGAGATAACAATCTGCTAAACGATGGATCTGTGGATATATCTTTTTATTACTTACAGAAAGAAAACTTAACTGACAGGAGCAGCATTATGTCTACAGTCTATCAAGACATGTATCTCACTGTATTCGGCAGACGACAACCATGGCCAGTACAACAGACGGATCTTCATTATTTCCCGCCACGCCGTGCAAAAGAAAGTAATGGCTCTTGGTGACAATAGTTAATACATCAATTTCTAAAAGAACGCCAAGAGATTTTTTGTTGATGTTCTTTTCTTGTGTTTTTATATATTTTTAAAAGATAAATATCAGGGACTTTTTCACAAAGAACTGTTGTTTGGTGAAGCCAGTGAGGAAGAATAGGTAAACGATGTCCATTGTTGGAATAGTATTGCTGAATAGCAGATTATTGTGATCAGTGACATTAAATTATCTGATTGATCTGCATATTAACCAAATCTAGTTAACCAATAAGCGCAAACAATATTAAACATACAGACGAACGAACAGACATGAGGACACCCAGAACTGGTTGGACATACGACAGACAGACGCACATTTCGGTACTAAATCAAGTGGATTATGAATCATAATTAAAAATACCCAACGTGAAACATAATAAACACTATCCATATGCAAATGGATTGAAGTGAATGAAACCAAAAATTATCAACTGTTTTAAAGGGACATTCCTGAGTTTGCTGAAATTATAAAGATGTTATTGACTAACAGAAACATTTTAACGAGTGTAATTAAATATCAACTACATGTATCTACATAAAATATTAGTGGCTGTATATAAAACGTGTTCTTGATCGTTCTAATATTTGTACTAGGTTAAAGTTTCGTACGTACGAAATTATTTGCAAACAAAATCCAGTTTGGGCTTCTTACAAATATTAAGACGACCAAAAACAATTTGAATATACAGATACTGATATTTTAAACAAGAAAATATATTTAATATGTAAGTTTAATCGTAGAACTATTTTATTAGTAGGAAACATCTTACAACGCAGCAAACTCTGGAATGTCCCTTTAAATGTTTCTGTTATTAAAATTCAAATCAATTTGTTCCCCTAGTAAAACATTTTCAAATTTCTGGTGCCGCAATCTCGCACGAAAAATAAAAAAAACAAAAAAACAGAAAAATAACCTAAAAAAACAAAAACAACTCAAACAATAACAACAAACAAAATAAAACGCCAAAGGCAAAGGTAAACGCAAACACAAACGCAAAAGCAAAAAGCTAAAAACAAAAAGCAAAAACAAAATAGCAAAAATAAAAACCAGAAACACAACAAGGAGGTGCTCTGACCAGCTTCCCTATTTGTCCCCCCCCCCCCCCCCAATCCACCACTGGTATACCTATTATAACAGATGTAGACAAATGTGACTTCATGAGACCTTTGACTTTCTTGGTTGACTTGGCGCGTGTTTTAAATGTCAGACACGGTCAGGTGTAAAAATCAAAGCCTCGTCGCGAAGACAGAAATCGTGTTTTCACGAAAGGAGATACAACATGTTTTTCAAGTCGTTAGCCGGATTTTAGTTTATCTACACTAAATACTCCAGCGCACTGTCAACCCCTCCCAGCCCTTCCAGGAGTCTACCGGAACACTTGGGGTGCAGAAACTACATTATCAAGCACTGAATTGTATAGTCCTTCCCATCCACCATGAACAATGTTGTTGTTTGGTGGTGGTGGTGGGGGGGGGGGGGGGGGGGGTCTTTGGGGTGTGTGTGTGTAAATAATTTTAGTTTGATTTGACGTTAAAAAAAAAAGGTAAATGTGTTTTGAAAATTAAAAAAAACCCCACTATTTTTGTGTGAAATTTAGAAAACAATCGGCTCAGAAATAAATAACTTGTAGTAAATACCATAGTAAGAAAACGGCGTTCCCTGTGGGAAGGACTATAAGTAGCATAATGCTATATGGCAGTCGTGACGCTAGTTCTAGAAACTTAGAAAGGAAACCGGCTTTCGTCACATGGCTACTTTAATTATTTAGCAGAAAGAAAAAATCTCTTATGTTCTTTTCCATACAGACACGATAGCACATACCACGGCCTTTGATATATTAGTTCTGGAATATTAGTTGTACCGGAAAAATGATGGATAATGGATGGCAGATGATCCTTCGAGCGCTCTGACTAACTTCAAACTATATTTCACTACAAAGAAGACACTAGAAATGTAAATTTGCTATCGAGCTAAATATATAAAGAGCGACCAATTTTCCAGAATTTTCCGAACATTCCCGAATGTTCATCTTATATTCGGAATTTCGGAATTGATGCCAAATATCCTGATTTTTTTTTTAATTCGTTATCATTTTTTTAAAACTGTCTGGCATGTATGTAGATTGGTTTATGCTTTTGCTATTCAATACATAATGTTTTAATAATACAGTTGTACTGTTATGTTCCTTTTTCGTTGTTATTGTGTAAATATATATAAAACATGGATTGTCTTAAAGGGCCTAATAACGTAGTTTTTGGTCGTTTTTAGGTTGTAATAGTTCATTTCGAGCATTATAATTATAGAAAGTATATATAAATTTAGGAACTTTCTGCTAATTAAATAATTTCAAAACACAGATAAATCACAGTTTGTCTGAGTAAAAAAAAAAAAAAAAACAATAAGCGAATTGCTGTCTGCAGACGGGGTTTTTTTATGTACTAAGACGAACTACGTTATTAGGCCCTTTAAATTATTGTTTTTAGGAACATTCTGTTTTAACACGCATTAAAGGGACATTCCTGAGTTTGCTGCATTGTAAGATGTTTCCGTCTAATAAAATATTTCTACGATTAAATTTACATATTAAATACATTTTCTTGTTTAGAATATCAGTGTCTGTATATTCAATGTGTTTCTGGTCGTCTTAATATTTGCAAGAAGCCCAAACTGGATTTTGTCTTCAAATAATTTCGTACGTACGAAAAACATATATTTTAGGAAATAAAATGAAATTTAACCTAGTATAAATATTAGAACGATCAAAAACACGTTTAATATACAGCCACTAATATTTTATGCTGAAACATATATTTAATATGTAATTACAATCGTTAAAAAGTCTGTGTTAGTCGATAACATCTTAAAAATTGCAGCAAACTTAGGAATGTCCCTTTAAATACATTCACGTGTTTTAAAATTAAAATATCACAAAATTCCTCGGGAAGAAATCTCCATTGGGTTAGTCTCCCTGCTTATATTACGAAAATGCCTTCGTTTTGTTCTTTCTGTTTTTACTCACTCAGAATTTTCGTAAAAATATGTGGGTGAGCCTAAGTTTGCCACTTCTGATAACTTTTTGAAAAATGTAAAATTTTGTTTGAATTGACCACGTGACTGTCATTCAGACAACAAAATGACGCTAACTGTGTCCACTCCGTCACAAAACACTGATGATATTTTGGTTAAACTCCTGCAGGTGTCCTGACGATTGTAATATTTTGCTTCACACCTACTTGTGTCTGTGTCAGCGGTGCCCAATTATCGGGACCTGAAGTCTCGGTGGTCCATTGGGCAGTGGCCTGCTAACCACCACTTAACCCCGGCTTGACAATAACAAATTAGAACTATCCTTCAATAAGTTACGGAAAGTAAGTCCTTAACTAGACACAATGGTACATGTCATGCCCCAGGACATCGTCTGAAGCAGAAGAAAGGCATTTGCCATTTGATTCGGGGTACAGAGGGAAGGGAGAAAAGGAGACAGACCCACACACACACACACACACACGCGCACGCACGCACGTACGCACGCGCGCACACATGTATTTAGAGAGAGAGCGAGAGAAACAGAGACAGGAGAGGGGGAGAGAGAGAGAGAGAGAGAGAGAGAGAGAGAGAGAGAGAGAGAGAGAGAGAGAGAGAGAGAGAGAGAGAGAGAGAGAGAGAGGAGAAAAGAAGAACGCAGAGAGAGAAAGGGAGAGACTGAGAGAGAAAAAGAGAAATATGAAAATATAGTGGCATAGAGATAGATAAATAGACAGAAATGTTATGTTATTACCAGAGTGTTTTTCGGTATCGTGAATATTATATATTAGGAATAAAAATTGTATTATGCGAGCCTCTGATATAAGATATTGACGATACTGAAACACACGAGGGTAATAATCTCTTTATCATATAATTTCAAGCTTAATACAACGTGTTTTTGTAAACAGTACACGCAACTTTAATTCCAGTCCGCCATTACTAGATATTCAGATGGCGTAAGAATATGTGGCGCGGTGTATTTTTGAATGGAAATGACGTCATTTTGGATGTCCTTACATCAAAATAAACTAGTGCATAACATTTTTTGTTTTCTGAACGCTGGACAGCTTTCAGTGTAAAATTGCTATTGAAATGTTTTTATTTGATGACTATAAATGCATACGTCAATTATGGAGTGTCACCCTAGTACGTTTGCTTAAATGTCAATAAACCTAGTGCCGTGACCTCGATTAATTTACATCTAAGTTGCAAAGTTATCAATTTTTTAAAGTATGTGATCTGAAAAATATCACATACTTTGATTGCACTGAAAATGTTAGATATTATATGATAACTATACATATATATACAGCCGTGTCCAGTGTATCGGCGCGTTCGGTGATTCGGCGCACTTGATATTTTGCTAAAGTACGCTTAGGAAGTTGTTATGTTGTCGGTGTTTTTAGCGAATTAAAGCTCAGTTCCTTTTTCAATGTTTAATTAAGTATCAACATATTAAACATTATTAGAATTATCAATAATTATATCATAATTAGAAAAAAATAATTCACGTGTTTTCGCGTATATAAACGCGAAGTAGTTCAGCAAAACCAGTCTAAAAAAACCCTACCTTTCCCGCATTTTTTAAATTATAGTAAACAACTTCCTTGACAGTCAGTCCAGTTCACAATTGTCACATCGTTTCAAAAAATAAAAGCGACATAAGATCCACGTGTGTGCACAATCTACCCCCCCCCCCCCCCCCCCAAAAAAAAAAAAAAACATGCATCTGCCACTCAAAACGATTTGGAAACCGATCATGAGATGTTGCATGTGTGATAATTTATTTTCATAGTAATATTTCTAACAAGACAAAACAAAAATGTGCTAAAATAATCCTGGGACAATAGTGTCGCGTTTATGGGCTACAAAGTGATATCAAATAAAATATAAAAAACTTACAAACTAAACGACAACAGCATGTTAAAACAATTGATAACAACATCTGTTTCACTCACAATTTTTTTTTTATGACAATTCATTACGAGTTTTATCGTCGGCACGGCGTAATGTATAATGACTCGATTACGTTTAGTGTGCTTGTCTAAACGGGTGATAATGGGCCATTAAAAGAACATATCACATATCATAGTCGATTGATTGAAACATACTTTAATGCTTTTGAAAAATGAATTGTTCACACGTTTTCCAACTTACTGTGCCTTCTCCATAATACATACATAACCACGACCGTAATATATTTATGCAATTTAAATAGGAACAGAAATTATTAATATTGAAAGAGATGAAGAAAAAATGTAGGAAGGAAAGAACGAAAAGAAGCAAGAAAAGTTTTCTATGTGTTCGATAATCAGACAGAATGTTTTTTACAGTTAAAATGCATCGCAGTCTGATTACTACGAAGAGGCTGTACAAAAGCACGACCGTACATTATTTATATGTCAGTTAGAGGTAGAAATTAACTGGATGATTAAATGTATCAAACAGCAATATCCTTTCACCATATTGGGGCGAATGTCTTTGTCTTAAATTTAATTACTGTCAAAGCAGAACAGAACAGAACAAAACTTTCTTTAAATGCAGACCGCATACATTGACATAGGAGCAAATAATTACTTCATGCAAACTAAATATAACAGCTCCACGTAGTCAATAAATATGTGGAATAGCTTGGAAATTTAAATGTTTTCCAGGTGTCGAAATTGGTTGACAATCCTGCCGGATATTCGGATAAGATACAAATTGTGCCGGCCCGAATCGAAACCTGTTGGACAAAACTTGATTGACTCAAGCTAATGTGTGAATATACACGTAAAATAATTGCCATTTCGAATGTACGATAGGAAAAACAAAACAAAATAATAATAATAATAATAATAATAATAATAATAATAATAATAATAATAAATAGATAAATAAATAAATAAAACCCACAAACCTCCCGGTCGGTGGTGATGTTGACAGACAAAAACCAGCCGGAGCGCCAGTATCTCGACCCCTGATAAGGGCTCTACATAATCAATAAATATGTGGAATAGCTTAGAAATTTAAATGGTTTTAAAATGCATTTCAGATATTCACAGATGTTACTTGTTGTGACAAAACCGTTAATTAGCTAGACTATGTACGTATCAAATTAATACTAGCACGGAGAGATTATAGGTAAACGTATAGTCCTTGTGTGTGTAAGCATTTATACGTGTAAACTATGCGTTTGGTATTGATTTTCATATTAACTGAACACGTGTTCATTGTTATATATAATATCTGTATCTGTATCACCCCTGAGCGTGCTTTAACCTCACCGTGGAGTAGGGGTGTAGCATTCTCTTTGAGAATGGCCCAATATAGCACAAATTGAAATTTTGAGTAAAAGTCAGTATCTATCTGTGATATTTGTATGTTTGCACAGTTCTTTACACTGTTTTTATTTGGATCTTGAATTTTTGTATTGATGTTGATCATCACTTTATTTGTTTGCATTACCATAGTTTGACATCCAATAGCTGATGTATTTTTCGTGCTGGGGTGTCGTTAAACATTCATTCATTCATTCATTCATTCGTATTTGTATCATATCATAGTGTTGTTTATCATATATATGTATATGCAGTTTTTATTATAAAGCTTGTAAGTTGTCAAACTTAATACAAACCAGTTAGTACAATGCATATTTTTTAATTAAAGACGCAGTCTCACATGTTTATAAAATAAATGACGACTTCCCGCTAAAATTATTTATTAACTTTTGATTTGAAATGCCATATTGGAATACCTGAAATTAAAAATGTTTTCAGGGGAGAATGCTCCCAAGCCACGTATTGAAAGTACCCCACGTTCAATTACACTCTCTTGAACCCGATTCTGATTTCTTCCATGATAAGCTACTGATATATATTTACACAAATTGTTATGGGGGGGGGGGGGGGGGGGGGCTTGTAATTAAAAAAAGTAGCCTACTCCTTAGATCGGCCTTTGGTACCTCAGATGTTCACGAAAGAAATATCTTTCCACCCTTCATTTCGGAAAATTTAAACAATACCTTTCTCTAATATTAATAGTCAACATAAATTAATGGGGTGTACACATTTAACCATAAGAGCTGGTGTGCACCTGACTAAACGTTTATCTAATTAAGGTTTAGGCACGTCCATTTCAGGTACGGGGTTATCGAATGAAATTATCAATTTACAAACCAGCTACAAGCGTTAAATATAATAATGGGGGTAATGAAGGATGTTAATATTTTAGAAGCGTCACTCTGACCAAAAAAACCCCAACAATCCCGACAACAACATAATGAATGTCAGTGAATATGAAAAATGTATTACCCACATGTTTGACATGAAAAGGCCACATAAATATCATATTTTCACACTCTGTCTTTATGGCCATAACAAAACCCTAAAAACTGTTACGGTACAATTGTTTGTATGTCATTAGTTCATACAACAGCTGCAGGCTTGCGGCAGTTGTTGTTTGTGAAATTTACATCATCCATCATCCATTTTTTTTTTTTTTTTTTTTATTATTATTATTATTATTATTATTATTATTATTATTTTAAAGTAAATACAAATAATAATATTATTCAGGGCTTCTAGATTATGGTAGCTCCACTTCCATGGCTAGTAATATTCAATCTTGGGATAGTAAATAACTACTATTGCCATGCCGAATGGCTAGTGAAAAAAGTTGTCAAATGCTACATTTAAGTCTATTTTGTAAATATGAATATCCTGCCTTCAACCCCACCTCCCAATCTTAGTGTTTTTAATCGCTATCTCCCTCTTTAGATAACATATCTGATTATTACTATTAGTAAAATTGCATTAAGTAGGGCTAGTGAATTTTTAATTGTGGCTAGTAAATTTGAAAAATCACTGGTCCCATGGCTAGATGATTTTGTAAAATTTCTAGAAGCCCTGATTATTATTACATTTCGGAAAACCCGGGTGCTCCATTTATTACTAATTTTCCTAACTATTCACAATATATCGAGTATTCGTTGACAAATAAAATATATATCGAGCAACAAAAGAAACGCGGATATTTTACTGCATACATTTTCTCATCATGAAATTAATTCGGTAAGTAGGCTGTCAAAATGGGCCTAAAATCTTCACACAAATATTAACGGGATTCCTACTGAATAATTTAAATAACAGTAAAGAAAACTAAATTAACTTTTGCGTTTCTTTTGTTGTTCAGTGTATTATGTACACGTTGAAGTGCATTGTAAATGTTATCAGTAAAAATACACTGTGTGCATCTTTGACATTTAAGAAACAATTGCGATCTGCAAATACTATTTTGTTATAAATGCTTGGATCGGTCCAAATGATATCATGGGACATAAACAACCGACGTTCATAATTGCATGCACCTCATTTTTGCACTTCATTTCGTAATGCGTGGAAAACAAAAGGAGTTCGATTGCTATTTCATAAACGTCATAAACGTCAAACGTTTCCCGTTCAATTGTTAAATACTTCAAAGTACATAACCATTTCATCAAAATAGCATGAAATAACAATCTTTTTTTTTGTTTTTTTTGTTTGCAATATATTTTATTGTTTTTTAAAAAGAACAAATGGATTAGGCACAAGTTATACAACTTGCTAGGCCTTCTCCTATGACAGTAATCGATTTTTGCAATTTCAATATGAACAAAAATAATTATTATTGAAAGAGAGAAAAAAAGAAAGTTCTGTATGTGTTCGATAATTAGACACAGATAGATAGATATCTAGTTTAACGTGCCCATATACCACTAGGGTTTCGAACACGACCATCCCGAGTCCTGCCTCCGATAAGATTGGTGGCCTGACTCGGGATGGGGGGTGAGGGGGGGGGGGGGTGGTGAGGGGAGGGTAGAGTTGAAAATGGGCAGAATTTTGAAAATAGCAATTAGTAAAAAAGTTAATCGAATTTTTTTAAAATTAAATAAAAAGTTACAAGCCAAAAATAAAAAGAATTGACTGCTCGGCCGAATATTTATATAATTTGGAGCATTTTAGAAGGACAGTCCAAAAATAAATAAGAAAAAGAAGAGAGGATCAGACTATTTAATAATATTTTTTAAAAAGTAATTTCGACAAAAAAATTTGAACGAATGTCTGAAAGTTTAAAGTCCGATCTATATGTCCACGTGAGTGGCCTCGTTAAGGCTGTTTGGGTGCACGGCTTATAGGGACGAGATTGGTTGCATCCCGTCAAGAAAACCCCTAGAGTGACAGTCATTAGACGTTGCAGGTGTAGTGCTGTGCTGAAATACAGATCTTGAGAAGGCGGATTCGTCTGAACGAGAGAGAGTATCAGACGGGTATAGTCCAGTCGTCATGGGTTAGTATAGTGGTGCGGACGAGCCAGACTCCGGAGGATACGAGATGGTATTTTTAGGAAATAAAATGAAATTTAACCTAGTACAAATATTAGAACGATCAGAAACACGTTTAGTATACAGCCACTAATATTGTATGTAGAAAAATATATTTGATATGTAATTACAATCGTTAAAAAGTCTCTGTTAGTCGATAACATCTTAAAAATGGCAGCAAACTCAGGAATGTCCCTTTAATAATATTAAAAAAAGAAAGTAGTTTTGACATAAACTTTTGAACGAAGGTCTAAAAGTTTAACGTCCAATCTATATGTCCACGTGGCCTCGTTAAGGCCGTTAGGGTGCACAGCTTGTAGGGACGAGATGGGTTGCATCCCGTCAAGAAAACCGCTAGATTGACAGTCAATTGACGTTGAAGGTGTAGTGCTGTGCTAAAATACGGATCTTGAGAAGCCGGATCCGTCTGAACGAGAGAGAGAATCAGACTTGGGTATAGTCCCAGTCGTCATGGGTTGGTATAGTGGTGCGGACGGGCCCGACTCCGGAGGATACGAGATGGTATCACAATAACACAAAATAAAGTCTAGAAAAGAGTAGTAGGGGCCGACCCCGCTTCCTATTTCTTCTTAGAGTGGGGCGGTCAATCTTCCAGTGCTGCTAGGACAGGCTCGGACATGCAGAGACTAAACGCGAACAACCGTGGCGTTCTGCAGAATGGCGTCATACGTGTCACGAAAAAAAACAAGTCAACATAGTCAGAGGGAGAAATGACATGGAGGCAAGGAATCTCGCTAAAAAAGAATCCAACCTGGTAGTGCAGGCTGTCGAAACGAGAAGCGTTCCAGCGTTCAATCAGATCCAATGGCCGCATACATCCCAGTAGAAAACTTTATTTTGTTGACAAAAACAACGAAATGAAGGATCCCCAAGTCGAGAAAACGAAAGCACGTGCAGTGTGCACAAGCGAAACAAACACGTCTTACCGCGTCGAGCTCCAGACTGGGAATGAATTAGACACAAACAAGGCATCACAATGATTACGTAATGGCTAGGAAAAAATCCATACATTATTTACTAATTAAGGGAAACGTTTTGTTTCATTTATATACTTATGTACATGAAAAATATCTTTATTAAAAGAAAACTCCTCGACACAAGACATTCTGTAATTTAGCTTTTTCCGTCAGTTGCCAAATGAGGGAATTACAAAATTCTAACTACAAAAAAACCCCAAAAAAACAAACCCAAACAAACAAACAAACAAAAACACAACAACAACATCTGCATTTTATTTTAATAAACAGTTAATAACATTTACTGATTCAGCGTTAACAAATAACGCAGACAGTTATTTTATTAACTTTAGACAATTTGTTTTTAAACTTTGACGAAAGTAGTACAACCTTGAGGTTCCGGGAGTTATAAAAGTAACATGATATCATTGGACCAATCCCAGCATTTGTAACAAAGGAGTATTTACAGATTTCAATTATTGTAACATGCATTGAGTAACAAAAACATGAAGAAGTTTAATTTAAATAAATGAATAAATAAATAGTAGCTGGACTTGTTTTGTTTTATTCTTATAAATGGAAACTATTTAAACGCAATTCAACGTCTTTGTAACCGACCTTAAATTTTTAAACATCGACTGTACTATAGTTATTATAATCTTACTTAACTTTTGTGGATACATTAGTCTGTGGATAATAAATAAATTAAATCACATCTGCATAAGTGAAATATATATAATTCGTTTGGGGATTTTTGTTTTCGCTCTTGCTCGGGGAATATGATAATTCTTCAAATCGTTCCATAAATTTCGTTTATACCATTCCCGTTCATGCCATAATCTTTATAGACACACACACACACACACACACACACACACACACACACACACACACACACACACACACACACACACACATATATATATATATATATATATATATATATATATATATATATATATATATATATATATAGTGGCAAGATATGATGACTAGATAAATGTCTATAGATTCGGTAATGACAAAACATATAACGTTTTGGTACGCAACTACTTTTACCCTAGTTATGATCAGCGAAGGATGTTGACCGTTGACCCTAAAACGTAAATAAATGATGTGATATTAACATAAAAATATAATAACAATAAATAACTTAAATAATAACAAAATATTTAGTGTTATAAAATATATTATTTAAATAAGAACTATTTTGTTTTGGTGTATAGATATTCTAAGCGAAAAGACAACCAATAGGCATAGACCTACTACTCGGTAACTTTTTTCTATAAAACAGTTTCTTTCGTTTATGTTTCGTATCTGTCCTGGACAGGAGATCTGGGCCAAATCAGAACTCGTGCCCAGGATAGACGTGCCTGAACCTTCAGTGGATATGGTCACGTTAATAAAAGTTTCCTTCCTTCCTATTTTTCGTGTTATTTATGATTGCATGATAAATATAATAACCGGCTACTGTCTTAAGATATTGGCTTTATCCTGCTCAGGTCAAATGATAAATACAATTTGGCAGTGCCTCGCGGCATTTGACATTCTAACCTTCGCTGGATAAAGTCGATATCTTAAGACAGTAACTAGTTATTCTCTACGTGTATATATTTGATTTATCACAGAGGCCAGAAGGGCAATAACCTAACCTACTTTCATCGGAGTCAAAAACATTGTCCCCTGCTTTATGTTTATTATCGCTGGATAAAGTCGATATCTTAAGACAGTACCCAGTTATTCTCTACGTGTATATATCTGATTTATCACAGAGGCCAGAAGGACAATAACCTAACCTACTTTCATCTGAGTCAAAAACATTGTCCCCTGCTTTATGACTTGGTGTTTTCTTCTTTCTTATTTTCGATTCTTATTTTTCTTTTCTATTTTTCAAATCCGCTTATTATTTTTCTTGGCAACACACCCACCTATGTCAGCCTTCAGGTGAGAGTGCGCTGATGTTTACAGGTGTGAGGTAACAGATCAAACGTCAAATAGTTAAATACCCGATCATTTTGTCCAAAAAGCTTGTTCTCCTGAAGTGTTCACTGAACTTTCTCAAAGGCCCTCGCGCTTGACCTGCCACCGACCCTGGAAATCTGAGCAAATCACCCTCCGAGAGGTGTGGAATGTATTACCTGTTACGTAAGCAGTTCGCTTGTTAGCGGATGAAGGGTACTCGTCTAAGTAATACGGAATAGAGTGGCGCTTATTTCTCTCTGACTCGTTGACTATTTGACTGGTTTTACGCGTTCTCTGACATAATGCTACGACTCCGCAGTGCTAAGAAAGTGCAAATGTTTATTCGGTTATAGGATAACCCCCACCACCCTGTCCAAAACCCGAGAACCACAAACAAAAACAGAGAAGAAAAAAAAGTAAAACAAAACAATTACCCCTCCCCCCAAAGAAACCCCATAAAAAACTCACCAAACAATAATAACAACCCACCCCCCTCAAAAAAAAAAAAAAAAAAAAAAAAAAAAAAAAACAAAACAAAAAAACAAAAAACAACAACACGAAAAACCCCACAAAAACGAAAAGAAAAACAACCCCAAGCTCCTTGAAAATACGAGTTGTTAAAACTTCTTAATATTTTTTTTATTTATTTATGTATCAATTTATGTACTAGTTAGTATTTAAAAAAAAAAAAAAAAAAAAAAAAAAAAAAAATATATATATATATATATATATATTGCAAACGAGAAATGTATCAGAAAGGTAGGTAAGTTTGAAATAAATGAATATACAATACATGTTTGTTTTGGTCCTAGTTGAAAAAAGAGGCTTGTTGTTGTTGCTGTCGTTGCCATTGATCTTAAGACTTACAAATATTTGGATCGCATCCCAAAACAGTCTCGTACCAAAAGTAACTTTTAACGCTTCAACTGGGAGATGTAAAGTCACGATACCATCTTGTCTCTCACTAACACAAATAGCCATATTTTGTGTGCCAAGAACAGAGTGGTTGAACATTCACTGGATATAAGCACATAAATAATACCTTGAAACAAATTCACTTATTTCACTTTTTTGTTGTTGTTCAGGTCTCGGTGGCGCATTGGTTACAGCACTGACCTTAAAGCTCGCATTTCGTTTTGTATTTATAATGACTTGACAAAATCTACACCAGATACATATTGTGTCCGCTTCTATTTACATATAGATACATAACTTTTTAGCTGCTGAAGAGAAATCTTTGTGCCGTACACGAAGTCACGATTCATGCAGAGGTGCCAGCTGTGGAGGCAATACAAGAGAAATGTCGAAAACCTACGCCTTTTACTGTTGCCCCAAAAGACTTCGCTGTACTTATTAAACGATGTGTTTGCTTTGCGACGTGACTTTGTCAGACCAACGGACTTCCATTTGTCAGGGAGATCTTAGGCCTTTTATACGAGAATAGTTGTGTATTAGCCGCTAAATGTTGCAGTGTTTCGTCACAATGTCCACGAATACACACCGGTGCTTTGAAGAGAGAGAGAGAGAGAAAAAAGGTTTCTTTAAATCATTACATATACATGTATATATACGATGTATATATTCACCATGTACTGCCCTCCCGATTAATTGTATATCTATCTATCTATATATCTATCTATCTATCTATCTATCTATCTATCTATCTATCTATCTATCTACCTACCAACCTACATATATACATATATACATACATACATACATACATACATATATACCTTCCTACCTTCCTACCTGTCTGTCTGTCTGTCTGTCTGTCGATCTATCTAGATAACAACAACAGCATCCAACCCCCCCCCCCCCCCAAAACGAAAAAAAAGCTCCAACCCAAACCAAAACAACAACAATCACCAACACCCCCCACCCCCACCCCCTCCCCAAACAACCCTAAAACAAAATGTTCATTTATCAGTCAACATGATAACATGTGTTAGACGTTTAATAAAAACTCGAACTATATAATATTATACGCTGCGTCCATGAAGATGACCAGGATGTGCTCAAACTTTCTTGAACACCTGGCGTTATCGCAGTTTTCAGGGATTCACGAGTGCTTACATCACAACTGTCAAGACACCTCTTTGACTCTGTCTGGAGTAGAGCCACTGACCTGACCACAAGCAAGGACGAGACGTATTCCAGTGGTAAAGAACTCGCTTGATGCGTTGTCGGTTTGGGATCGATTTCCGTCGGTGGGCCCATTGGTCTATTTCTTGTTTCAGCCAGTGCACCACGATTGGTTTATCAAAGGCAGTTCTATGCGATATCCTGTCTATGGGATGGTGCATATAAAAGATCCCTTGCTACTAATGGAAACATGTATTGCGTTTCCTCTCTAAGACTATATGTCAAGATTACCAAACGTTTGACATCCAGTAGCCGATGATTAATAATCAATGTGCTCTAGTGGTGTCGTTAAACAAAACATTTTTTTAAAACCACAAACAACTTTTGTTATTCAGATTTCGTATATACCGATTGTTGGGATCGACCTTAAAACCTATTACCGGCCTCAGTGGTGTCGTGGTTAAGCTATGGTAGGTACAGGGTTCGCAGCCCACCCAGAGCCAGTTTTAACGACTCAATGGATGGGTATAAGACTACTACACCCTCTTTTCTCTCACTGACAACTAATTCACTGTCCTGGACAGACAACCCAGATAGCTGAGGTGTGTGCCCCAGGACAGCGTGTTTGAACCTTAATTGGATATAAGTACGAAATTAAGTTGAAATAAAACCTATCGCAGTTTGGGTAAAATTGTTAATGATCATCTACTAACAGCCAGGCTTACTATTTGCTATTTTATAGATGGATATTCAATGCACTATTCAGGTGTGTTATTTGGATTTCCCGGATCTACCAGACCTGTCAGTTAAGATATAATTACACTCAAATCCTTCAATTTCCTATGCCCTATTCCAGAAAGAGTAGGGGCAGATGCTGCCTTTTGATTGACGAAATGGAATCAAGGGCCGCCACTCCAAACCAAAGGAAAAAATAATCAAGGGGCGTAACTCTAAGCTTAGGCCAAGGAATACGATATACGCCTTGCGAAGCAGTTACCATTGGATATGGCTTACGGCAATATAGACATGGCTTGCGGTGCGAAATGGAGATTTGACAGGGTGACAAATCCATAAATAAAGCCTCAATTTGAGGATATGGTGCTGATGTCTTTGACACACAAATTAAAGGCCGCAGTCAGACCCTAATCTGATTGTGGCAGGGAAGGCAGGAAAGGCAATCACATTGTTTTCAGACATCAGAAGAAAATTTCAATTCGCACGAGTAGTTTATTTTGGTATTCTTAAAAGAACAAATTACCAGCATGAATAATTATGAAACTGAATGGTCAGATTCATCAGTCATACAATATTAGTTTAATGAATTATAATCTTAGTTTATATTACATGCTAAGCATGTTGTGTGTTATTTCCTTTTTTTCTCTCCATATCTTCTCCCCTCGTTCTTTGGCTCTGTCTGCCTGTCTGTCTTTCTGTCTCTTTGTTTGTCTGTCTATGTTTCACCCATTCTCTCGTAGCCGATAATTAATAGATTAATGTGCTAATTAAGGTGGTATAGTTAAATAAAACTAACTTTAACTAACTCTCGCGTAATGTATTGTTTTGTCTTTAAAGTGTACGATGTCAATTAATCTATTCCTTAGCTAATAATTATGAACGGCCTCTCTCTATATATAGTATCAAAAATAATATGTACATGTATATGTTTGTTTAACAACACCCCAACATATTTTAAAATACGACTGTTTGGTGTCTGCTGTCTATAGTCACAGGGACAGTCGAAACTTCCGTAGAAATAGCCACTAAAGACCAAATGTTTATACCCACCAACCACCGTTTGTTTAAGTTTGTTTGTTTAATAACACCACTTGAGCACATTGATGTAAAAAACAAAACAAAAAACAACAACCCAAGACAAAAACAATATTTAAGGCCTACATATCAGAATCCATAACTCAGCCAACCCTAACCCCCCACCCCCACCCTCCCCCCGGTACACACACACACACACACACACACCTGGTAGGGTTCACAGTTTGATCACAAAGACCACCAACATATGATAAACAACATCTACGATTCCCAGCATCTCACAACTACTGAAGAAGCCAAGACTCCTTAACATTAGATTTCTGACAGATCAACGATTACAGTGGTGTTTGTGTTTTGTATGTTACTGGGAAAGCCCCTGCCCGTGCCTTCACTCAAACGCACACATCCAGCACTCAGAATTGTGAGCGAATTCTCAACAGAACCACTTGGAGCTTGATGTCACAATAGATACATAATCCGCATCATCGCTCCTTCCCCAGGCCAGGGTTTTTCAAAAAACATTTTTTTATTAAGCTGTAAACTCATGTGTCTTTTGATTCTCTCCAGCTCCGGCATCTTTTGAATTTTTTTTTTATAAAAAGAAACTTTGGTGTTTGTGATAACCTCTTGAACACGAGTAAGCTTAGATGAAAGGAGGATTTTGTCCATTACTGGGAAAGGGTTCCTTCTACCTATGACAGTCAGGTGCGTGCTGAGTGGCTTTATACTAAAAACAGAATTCATTTTTTCCCCCTTTGAACATGCATGTTGTGTTTTAAATGCATATTTTAACGACTGCTGAATAGTGAAAACAAAACAATGTTTGAGGAGGTCTGGCAACGTGTTGAAGGCCGCTTACAGGTCAAAATCTTATTTCACTATTATCGAAAGGTTAGTAACCATTCTACCTCTACGTAGTGTTGTTCTCTTGGCCACCCAAGTACGTTGTTAGCTAGACTAGTCATTAAAAAGGAATGTTTGGTTTGTGACACCTCGGCGCATTTTAAAATAAGATTATTTGGTGTCTACCATATGGTTCCTTCAACGCTTAGTAGTGAGAGAGAGAGAGAAAGAGAGAGAGAGAGAGAGAGAGAGAGAGAGAGAGAGAGAGAGAGAGAGAGAGAGAGAGAGAGAGAGAGAGAGAGAGAGAGAGAGAGAGAGAGAGAGAGAGAGAGAGAGAGAGAGAGAGAGAGAGAGAGAGAGAGAGAGAGAGAGAGAGAGAGTGTGTGAGAGAGACACAGAGAGAGAGAGAGAGAGAGAGAGAGAGAGAGAGAGAGAGAGAGAGAGAGCGTGTGTGAGAGAGACACACACACAGAGAGAGAGAGAGAGAGAGAGAGAGAGAGAGAGAGAGAGCGAGCGTGTGTGAGAGAGACACACACAGAGAGAGAGAGAGAGAGAGAGAGAGAGAGAGAGCGTGTGTGAGAGAGACACACACAGAGAGAGAGAGAGACAGACAAACAGACAGAGAAAGAGACAAGGCAAACAGTGGTGTGTTTGAGTGTTTGTGTGTGTGTGAGAGAGAGAGAGAGAGAGAGAGAGAGAGAGAGAGAGAGAGTGTGTGTGTGTGTGTGTGTGTGTGTGTCTCTCTCTCTCTCTCTGTGTGTGTGTGTGTGTGTGTGTGTGTGTGTGTGTGTGTGTGTGTGTGTGTGTGTGTGTGTGTGTGTGTGTGAATTATGGAGGTCTAGCGAAATCAGACATCATACCTATGGAGGGATATGCCTGAGCCTTAATTGGATATGATTCATCATCATATGAACATGCATCCATTTTAATCAGTAACATATATGTGGATAAACTTTGCGGCTACCATTGGTGTAGCCAGGACTTTATCCGGGAGGACATTCACATTTAGTCGATAACATCTTTAAAAATGCAGCATACTTAGGATTGTCCCTTTAAAAAAGGTAACCAATGAATTGGCATACAACTCTAAAATGAATAAAGTTAAAACTCATAAAAATATATTTTGTTAAGTTTTAAACCCATACCAACTCAAATATCATATCATCTATCAAATTATATAGATTAAATCTCATTTTGAAAACATGAAGATTAAATGCTAGAACAGCCAAGGTATGCAGCTTCACTTGCATTGCCAGTGAAATAATCGATTATTATGGATTACAAAGAGACTAAAGGTAGAACTGCTCGTTTTACAGTGGGCGTTCCATCTGTTGCTTCATACCTGTTTCAGAAAAAAAGAGTTAACGTTTACAACGTAGTGGTAATTTGTAAAGAAACTTTTTTATTTACAATGAACCTTTTTTTATTTCAAAAATGTTATTAGAGTTGGTATAGAATTAAAACTTAATTATGCGGTTTTATTTTTATTTTTATTTTTTATCATTATGGAAGGAAGGAAATGTTTTATTTAACGACGCACTCAACACATTTTATTTACGGTTATATAGCGTCGGACATATGGTTAAGGACTGCGCAGATATTGCGAGAGGAAACCCGCTGTCGCCACTTCATGGGTTACTCTTTCTTTCCCGATTAGCAGTAATTATGCACCATCCTACAGACAGTATAGTACATACCACGATCTTTATTACACCAGTTGTGGAGCACTGGTTGGAATGAGAAATAGCCCCATGGGCCCACGGACGGGGATCGATCCCAGATTGATCGCACATCAGGCGAGCGCTGTACCACTGAGCTACGTCCCATCCCCTGACCATTATCGAGTTACATGCCAACTCATCGGTTCCGTTTTGAAAAGTTAAAACACCACTAAAGCACATTGATTAATTAATCATCGGCTATTCAGGGCCTTGTCCTGATCAAAATCCTAAGGGGTGGGGGCACTACTTTTTATAAACAAATGAAACACTATACAAATTAAACCCTGAGATGTGTATGCTATTTTCTGGAGTAAAAAAAAGTGAGAGTCTAGGGAGGCAACAGCCCCACCCCCTGCCCCCTCCCCCAGTGGGTACGGCCCTGCTATTCAAAGATTTGGCGGTTCCCTTTTGATGCAAATTGACTATATATTTCAACAAGCCCCATATCTTCTTGACACTAAAATACGTGAACAGTGTACAGTTGAAATAACCTATCATAATTTTGAATATGTGACCGTAATTGTATAATTTGATGACCGTAACGTCACAAGAGGAGTATATCTTGTAGAAGCAAATTAAAACCGTAGATGGATAAATCAACCACAACTTTGATGGGCGTGATTTAGCCCAGTCAGTAGAATGTTCGCCTGAAGTGCTTGCGTCGTAGGATCGAATCGCCTCAGTGGACAAATGTTCTGACTTTGATTTAGTTTTTCCCGTAACAATCAGTGCACCGCAACTGGTATATCAAAGACCTTGGTATGTGTTGTCCTGTCTATGGGAAAGTGCACATAAAAGATCCCTTGCTGCTAATGGGAAAAAAATTCCGATATTCCCCCATAACCCTACCTGTCAAAAATTACCAACCAAATATTTGACATCCAACTGCCGATGATTACTAGAACAATGTGCTCTAGTGATATCGTTAAACAAAACAAACTTTAATTTGAGCAATGTTGATAACAATTTAACCTTGTATTATTGTGTGTACACATACACTACAACCAATAATAAGTGAAACGTTTAATAAACAATAGTAATTAACAAACAACAACAACAACAACACCCTCCCCCCTGAAAAACCCAAAATCTAAACAATTACTAATAAACAATTTGGTTTCATATGATGATATTTAGTTATATATACATTTTTACCTGTTTAACACTTTGTCGTATTTTTGTTAAAGTTTGTTTTGTTTAACGACATCACTATAGCACCTTGATTTATTAATAACTGAATATCAAACATTTGATAATTCTGACATATATTCTTAGAGAGGGAAGCTTCTACATTTTTCCATTAGTAGCAAGAGATATTTTATATATTCACGATCCCACAGACAGGATAGCACATATCATGGCCTTTGATGTACCAGTCGTAGTGCACGGGCTGGAACGAGAAATTACCACCTAATTGGCCGCATATCTGGATCGATCCTAGACCGACCGCATATTAAGCAAGCGCTTTACTAATGGGCTATGTCCCGCCCCTTAATTTTGTCGCTCAAACCGTGATTAAACTTGTATGGGTTTTTTGTTTTTTAATTAGAGAATTATATTCTGCACACCTGTTACGAGTTTCGTTTTGCCGTTCTAATGCGTGAAGAAGATCAAAGGATTTGGGGGAGGGGGGCGTTAATGACTATAATAGCGTACTGTGTTTATGGGCCTGACGAACGTATCATATGAAATCATCATTAGCGGCCTTTTTTCTAAAAACTTTTCCAAGATGTTACCAAAATGAATGAATCAATGAACACGAGTTAGGTCAAAGCTGCTATTAACACTGGATTCCTTTTGTCTTACATGCACATAGATTAACACGGACCATTAGAACTCAAAAATAGCTAAAACATGACTCGGTAATCCGTGGGCGAAACCTTTCTGGAACCGGCAGTAAAGGTAGCGTACAATAAGTAGCAGAGCGCACGGTGTGTTGGTGAATAGACAATGCACATGCTGTTTTTATTATATTCAATTCAGAGCAAGACAAACCAAATCAATGGGACGTGTATGGCGTGTGTCACCCCGCCCTTGTGTGTTACTCGATATTCCAACATGGCATAAAAGAAAAGACGTGTTTATTTTAATTTAACAATTTGAACACATTTCAAATTACGACTATTTGGGATCTAGCACATGGTTATTTCGACGTTTGGACAGACAGATAAACATACAGACAAACGGATAGATAGATAAAGAGAGAGATAGGCAGAGATAGATAGATAGAGAGAGAGAGAGAGAGAGAGAGAGAGAGAGAGAGAGAGAGAGAGAGAGAGAGAGAGAGAGAGAGAGATAGGCATATATATATATATATATATATATATATATATAGAGAGAGAGAGAGAGAGAGAGAGAGAGAGAGAGAGAGAGAGAGAGAGAGAGAGAGAGAGAGAGAGAGAGAGAGAGAGATGCATGAATGGATGCATGGAATGATACATGGATGAGTGGTTGGGTCGGTTTTGGGAGGGAGGGATAGATGGATATTTGGATATATAGATGGATGGACGGATAAATATGTCAATGTAGAGGCCGATATATTGATAAAATTGATAAATACACAGACACACGTTGATAGCAAAAATAAGAGTCATCGGTAAATGGGCCTGCTCAGTGGTGTAGCGTGGGCTGGGCCACCGCGGCGGTTGCCCTGGATGCAAAATTATAGACTGGTGGAAGGGACTCGGGGAGTGCTAACGGTCCACTGGTTAGGGGGCGATATATTTGCCTTGTTTCGGGCGCTGGCAACCCACGCTACGCTACTACGCCTGCTGTTGCCCCTGATCGTGATTCCGTCCCTGTGTAACGCGACCCTCTCTTGGAAATACACTTACATAAACACAGTATTCGTGTTACAGCACACGTTGTTTGTATACCTGCGGAGAAAGTCACCAAGCCGTGCACCTCAGGTGCACAGCGACCTGTGACTGGCAGCGAAACTGTCGACGTTTAGTGTTTATTAAATGAACATTACACCGCAACCGCCGGCTTCACAAAGTCGACCATAAATATAGTATACTGGGTAAAACAATAACAAACCACACTTTTAGTGTTGATTTATTTTCGTGGGTTTTGTTGTTTTCTTTCTTTCTTTCTTTCTTTTTTGGGTGGGGGATGGGCCATGTATGCGTGTGTGTGTGTGTGTGTGTGTGTGTGTGTGTGTGTGCGTGTGCGTGTGTGTGTGTGTGTCTCTCTCTCCTTTCTCTCTCTCTCTCTCTCTCTCTCTCTCTCTCTCTCTCTCCTCTCTCTCTCTCTCTCTCTCTCTCTCTCTCTGTGTGTGTGTGTGTGTGTGTGTGTGTGTGTGTGTGTGTGAGTGTGTGTGTGTGAGTGTGTTCTTTTTGTTTCTGTTTTTTTAGAAAAGATATATTTGGACGAAGATATGTAATGGAATCATTTCGACTTCATCCTGAACTGTTGTTGCAATTTCTTCGTGATACTGAATTTTATTCTAAATTTTAATTTGATCTATCTGTGATATTTGTATTTTTTTTACACAGTTCTGTACAGTGTTTTACTTTGAGTCTTGCATTTTTATATTAATGTTGTTCATCACTTAATTTTTGTGCTGGGGTGTCGTTAAGCATTTATTCATTCATTATGTGCAGGTCAAGGCCGGTAGCGGGATTCGATCTCGGCGTCTACCAGCCTTAAAAATTGATGTACCTATTGGCATTAAATGTGGCCAATTATATACGCTATATATTTCTATATAGCATTAGTGGCTGTAGCACTTTTATTAATAGTAGGCTCATGAAATGTTTTTATATACCTTTGCCTGCCTAGCGGCAACATACCCTGAAATTTAAAAAAAAAGTTTGTTTTGTTTAACGACACCACTGGAGAACATTGATTAATTAATCATCGAATAATGGATTGCAAACGTTATGACTCGTCATCAGAGGAAACCCGCTACATTTTTCCTAATGCAGCAAGAGATCTTTCCTCCCACAGACGGGAAAGCGCATACCATGGCCTTTGTCCAGTTGTGATGCACTGGTTGAATATGTCAATTAAATGGAAAGATAACTGTGATCTGCGGCCATCCAATAACTGTTTTCAGTAAACGGAAATTAAACCCAAAGACATCAACACAGCTAAAATATAATATATATTTTTAGCTGTTTATCATAGTTGTACCCTGGATTTTTAATTATTTCGCAAGATATCAAAGTGTGGATTGGACTTCGAAGTAATGGACCCACATACCAGTCTATTGTTCGATAGTCTCTATTTGTTTCAACTTATTTGTTCGAAACGGCAAAAAGTCACGAATCTCAAACACCACGCATGCGTCGGCCAGCTGCTACGGCGGATTCGAGAAAGAGAATACAAAAGCAAAACAGTTTGCGTTAGTTTGAAACTGTTGCGTTACAATGCGTGGCGGGGTACCAACTGTTCCACGACGAATGGATCTCAAAATGGAAAACGCTCGAGACGAGATCAGTTTTGCCTTTGATGGAACAATACCCACCAGGGACTGCATAATTTCATTTCAACTTATTTTCGTGCTTATATACAATTAAGGTTCAAGCACGCTGTCCTAGGCACACACCTCAACTATCAGGGCCCCGTCCCACGAAGCGATCTTAGTCCTAAGATCAACTTAAGTGCATAGGGTAGCTATGCGCTTAAGGTAATCTTAGGGCTGAGATCGCTTCATGGGACGGGGTCCAGGACTATATATCCAGGACAGTGGGTTAGTTGTTAGTTGTTAGTCGTTAGTCGTTAGTGATAGAGAAGAGGGTGTAGTGGCCTTACGCCTACCCATTGAGTCGTTAAAACTCGCTCTGGGTGGGAGCCAGTACCGTGCTGCGAACCCTGTAACTACCAGCGTTATGTCCGATGGCCTAACCACGACACCACCGAGGCCGGTAACTGCATAAAAGAAGAGAATTCTGGGTACTGGGGAGTTAACTCTTGATTGCAACTTTCAAATTATCCTTTGCTTTACATTCTCTGTTTCTAGCCAGGGGCGGCGCGTAGCCCAGTGGTAAAGCGCTCGACTGATGCGCGGTCGGTTTGGGATCGATCCCCTGTCGGTGGGCCCGTTCATCTATTATTCGTTCGTGTCAGCGCACCCAGACTGGTATATATCAAAGGCCGTGGTATGTGCTATACTGTCTGTGGGATTCTGCATATAAAAGATCCATTGCTTTAAGTTTTACTCATTCCAACCAGTACACCACAACTGGTCAAAGATCGTAGTATGTGATTTCCTGCCTATGGGATGGTGCATATAAAAGATCCCTTGCTGCTAATGGAAACATTTAGCGGGTTTCCTCTCTAAGACTATATGTCAAAATTACCAAATGATTAAAGGAATGCTTAAGCAAGGCTTTTGGACTGGTCTGCATATTCAACGATATATAATGCACATTATTGCTTAATATCAACAATTATATTATCATACATGTATTCAATTAATAAAACGGTTAAATGTGACGGCTATTATATATAACGGGCGCAGCCATTTTGTTCCATTCCAGTGAATACGCCCTCTGGCGAGTTGGTGGTTACGTAATATTTAACGGGTAACGTCAGGAATGAGTCTTAGAACTAGAGAATCAAATCTACCTGGTTTTTGTGGGATGATAAAATAGGCATGCATTGCAGTGTTCTGTAATAATATGCATCCCAGTAAGCCAGCAATAGTATATATTATTTTTCAATACAAAATAAACCACCATTGTCAAAGTGGCTACACAACAAGTAGAAATAATTATACCATGTTTTGTCCGTGCATTCACTTACGTACTGAAATGATACACGGAGTGTTTTCTTACATAATTGGTATATTCTGTTAGTTGCCTCTACCTGTGATTCCTGATTGGCAGGTGTGTATATGATAGGTAACCCGACGAGCCAATTAATTACCTCTATCTAGACACAAAAATACGTGACGGTCTTGTGTAATATTACCTGTCGCCTCGAAAATGGTTACGGATATGGTTTATTACTGTAAATAGTTCTGTAAAACTATTGATTAAGTAGACTTTCCCATCTAAAATCACAGAACTGACCAATTATGTCGTCCCAAAGAAAAGAATATTATCACTTGGGTATCGTGGGTTGTCGTTTTTGCTTCAACGTAGCATACCAATAGATCTAATAATGTACATTTTTCCTTTGGATTATTTAACAGAGAAAAATACTATAACCCCATTTCGTTCCGTTAAAGGCATATCGTCACAGACCACTGACCTATTTAATGGTCTAACAAAGTAATACCTGAACAAAAATAATTTGATTTGTCCCTAAATGTACTTTATTCAACCATCTTCATAACCACCATACTCCATTTAGTAATGACATTTTGTAAAAAAAATCACTGAATTTTGGCAATGGTCCATAATTCAAAAACTATAATTGGCGAGAGGGATTACATGGATTTCACTCCAGCATGGTTCAGTTACGGTGATGCGATAGCTAGATTTGGTTTCCAATAATTAATGTAATTTTTTATTATTATTATTAATTTTTTAGAGAAATAAGGTCATCCGTGACAGTATGCCTTTAATGCACTTGAAATATATTTAGTTAAATAGTTTATCATATTATCACGTCATTTATGTTGTTTTCCAAGTCAGGTTGATCAAAGAGAAGCGCCTTGTCGTAAATTACTGCTTTTGTTTACACTATGCATGCAGGAGGTGGTCTGAGTTGACGTCACTTCGCCCCAAGCTAGAGTACCGGACGCTTCGAAAAGAAAAGAAAATGACTGCCCTCAGTTAGCAGGAATAATCACATTTTTATTAAGTCTAAAATTACGCGTTTTTTATTTGTTCAAGTGTCAGTATGTGTTGGTGGTCCGGGTATGCATCTTTCTAACACATAACACTCATGTTTGAGTTTAGTCTCCCTTTAACATCCAATAGCCGATGATTAATAAATCAATGTGCTCTAATGGTGTCGTTAAACAAAACCAAAACAAAACTTTAAACTTGATGAAACAATACCTACCAGGGACCCCATAAAAAGAAAATTCTGGGTACTGGGGAGTTAACTCTTGATTTGCACCTTTAAAACGATGATTTGCTTTACATTTTCATTTCATTTCAACTTATTTTCGTGCTTATATCCAATTAAGGTTCAAGCACGCTGTCCTGGGCACACACCTCAGCTATCTGGGCTGTCTGTCCAGGACAGTGGGTTAGTTGTTAGTTGGTTAGTGAGAAAGAAGAGGGTGTAGTGGCCTTACACCTACCCATTGAGCCCTTAAGAACCTCGCTCTGGGTTGGAGCCGGTACCGGGCTTCGAACCCTGTACCTACCAGCCTGTAGTCCGATGACTTAACCACGACGCCACCGAGGCCGGTTTTGCTTTACATTCTGTATTTCCAGCCAGCTTCGGTCGTGCACTGATTAACTTATGAGGATTAGGGATGGGGTGTAGCCCAGTGGTAAGGCGCTCGCTCGGTGCGCGATCGGTGTGGGATCGATCCTCGTCGGTGGGCCTATTTGGCTATTTCTCGTTCCAGCCAGTGCACCACGATTGGTATATCAAAGGCCGTGTTATCTACTACCCTGTGTGTGGGATGGTGCATATAAAAGATCGCTTGCTGCTAATCGAAAAGAGTAGCCCATGAAGTGGCGACCGCAGGTTTCCTCTCTCAATATATGTGTGGTCCTTAACCATATGTCCGACGCTATATAACCGTAAATAAAATGTGTTGAGTGCGTCGTTACCTAAAACATTTCTTTCTTTCTCATCAGAATTAAGGCTGGTGGTTACTGGGTTCGCATCCCAGTACCGGAGTCTTCACAGAGCTACGTTAACGACTCAGTGGGTAGGTGTAAGGCTAGTATACAGACGTCTCTCTCACTAATCATTAACCCACTATCCTGGACAGACAGCCCAGATAGCTGAGGTGTGTGTGTGTGTGTGTGTGTGTGTGTGTGTGTGTGTGTGTGTGTGTGTGTGTGTGTGTGTGTGTGTGTGTGTGTGTGTGTGTGCCTAGGACAGCGTACTTAAACCTTAATAAGGACGAAAAATAAATATAAATACAAGGACGAAATAAGTAAAGGAAAATTATATTCACTCTTGTTTTTTGTGACTGCAAAACCTTTGTATAAAATTCAAAATGATTTTAAAATTAATTCTGGATGGAATTTAAAAGATTCCCTTGATTGAATTCCACCAAAATGTAACGCATTATTCAGTTAAAGTGAATAAATGACTGTGTTAAATGTATGGTCGTTGAGAGCACGGCACAAAGTCACCTCATTCTTCCTGCATCGCCTGTAGGAGGACTGCCACTATTATAGGACTGGCTTGACAGAATAAAGCCTGTTCGTAATCACACAGTTCCGATCATCTTGCCAAGTCGAAAAAATATATTGGTTAAAGGCATATTGTCACAGATCACTGACCTATTTAATGGTCAAACAAAGTATTACCTGAACAAAAATAATTTGATTTGTCCCTAAATGTACTTTATTCAACCATGTTCATAACCACCATACTCCATTTGTTAAAAAATAATTGAATTATGGCAAGGGTCCATAATTTAAAAACTAAAATTGCCGAGAGGAATGACATGGATTTCACTCGATCATGGTTCAGTTAAGGTGATGTGATAGCTAGATTTGGTTTCCAACAATTAATGTAAGTTTTATTTATTATCCATTTTTATAGAAATAAGGTCCTTAAATCCGTGACAGTATGCCTTTAATATGATGTTTAAAATCACTGCATGGGAATACTAACATTGGCAGACTTGGTAGCAACATGACTGGATATCCAACGTGGGCTTTTATTAAGGATGCGACTGTATTTCGTTCGTCTTTTTTAATAAAATGTTGTTGTTTTAAATTACATTTAAAAATATAAACTAAAATTATTAATTTAATTTCTCTGCGATTATTTTTGTGGGTTCTTCTTTTAAATTAATAAAATATTACGTTTTTAAAAAATCATATTGCAAAATATAAATGATTATCTTTACTTCATGAAGGCTCAATGGGTAGGTGTAAACCACTTGCACCGACCAGTGATCCATAACTGGTTCAACAAAGGCCATGGTTTGTGCTATCCTGCGTGTGGAAAGCGCAAATAAAAGATCCCTTGCTGTTAATCGGAAAGAGTAGCCCATGAAGTGGCGACAGCGGGTTTCCTCTCAAAATCTGTGTGGTCCTTAACCATATGTCTGACGCCATATAACCGTAAATAAAATGTGTTGAGTGCGTCGTTAAATAAAACATTTCTTTCTTTCATGAAGTTTACACGTGGTCACACGTTTCCAAAGCACAACATGTACATGGTATAATGTGAGAACATCGTTTGTGGGAACGTAATTGGAAATTAACGTCCCATTAATTTTATGTCATAAAGTGCGTTGGATCCTTGCACTGGAAATGTCTGCTTCTTGCAACCATACTGAACAAGAGCCGGAAATATTTCTCATTAGTTATCCCCACTGAACACTTTGTATAAATATGCATTTGACGTAATTGCACTCGTTTGTTAACAGAACATCTGCATTTGAGGCAACAGTTGGTTAACATTTGCATATAAATGTAAACCAAAATCAAACTGATAATTAAAATAGCCTAATAATTATTGAAAGATACTCACACAGAGATAATACGTTTATTCCTTTGTTATTTCCTCCACAAATGGAAAACGCATTGACAATATGCTCTTTTACATGCACTGCTATATCTAGTTTCGGTAGACATATTTCACTACAATTGTGTTTATCCAATTACCATAATGGACCAGGCAATCCATTAGCTATCAGAGAGTTTCTCTCTCTCTCTCTCTCTCTCTCTCTCTCTCTCTCTCTCTCTCTCTCTCTCTCTCTCTCTCTCTCTCTCTCTCTCTCTCTCTGTCTGTCTGCCTCTCTCTCTCTCTCTCTCTCTGTCTGTCTGTATGTCTGTCTGTCTCTCTGTCTGTCTGCCTCTCTCTCTCTCTCTCGCTCTCTCTCTCTCTCTCTCTCTCTCTCTCTCTCTCTCTCTCTCTCTCTCTCTCTCTCTCTCTCTCTCTCTGTCTCTGTCTGTCTATCTGTCTGTCTCTCTCTCTGTCTGTCTACCTCTCTCTTTGTTTCTTTATCTGTTTTCCTTCGTTTCTCCCCCTCTGTCTCTTTCTCTCTCTGGCGTACCACATACACACACACAATCACACACGCACACGCACACGCACGCACATGCACAAACATACACACACACACACAATATTTGAAAGTGCACGTATAATTAAATAATAAGTAGTATTTCCCTAACTTCCTGAGGTCAGCGCCAAGCGAAAACAAATAAGGACGAAACGTTATACAAATGTCAAAACATCAGCACACTACTTTCTTTCTTCTTTATACTTATTTTCGTGCTTATATCCAATTAAGGTTCAAACACGCTGTCCTGGGCACACACACCCAGCTATGTGAGCTGTCTGTCCAGGACAGTGGGTTAGCTGTTATTAGTGGTTAGTGAGAGAGAAGAGGGTGTAGTGATCTTACACCTACCCATCGAGTCGTTAAAACTAGCTCTGCCATGTGACTTAACAACGACACCACCGAGGCTGGTAGCACACTACTTTGATAGGCCCAAACCATTTACCTCGTCGAGCATTTGTGTTGTCCATATTAATGGAGTTTTAAAAACAAATTCTGCAGGTACATCAGAAACGAAAAGGACATCCCAAATTGCCATTGGACTTCTCGTCCAGAGCATACTACGATGAATTTTCTCAAGATCGGAATAATCGCGATGGTTGGATAGGGACGTACATGTACACCAGCGAACACAAAACAAGGCTTAACGAAGTATTGTCTAAAATATATATACATTCAATTTGTACTCGTAAGTACTTTCATTCAACTAGCTACGAAATGTTTATATTGATGTTGATCATGATATAAAGGGACATACCCTAGTTTCAGCCCATGAAAATGCACACTAAGTTTAGTTAACCTACAAACCTTTAACACATTTGGATAAAGTTACAACTGAGTTAAACATGAGTTTGTGACTTTGAAATGATGAAATACCCTCTAAAAATAGACTTAAACTCGACTCCATAACTGTTACTTCTCAGACGCACGCGCGTTTTTAAAAATATGAGAAATGCATTTTGTGATAGTAAAAACGCCAGGATCACCAAAAACACTTCGAATGTACGGAAATGGATAATATTAACAATAAAATCTAAGTAAAGTATGACTTCAGTTATCATAAATGGCTCTAATAGTAAAAAATATGCCTTAGTGTTTAAAAACTAGGGTATTTCCCTTGAAATAATGCTTTTGCATTTACTGTAGTTTAACACCCAATAGCCGATGCACTTTTCGTGCTGGGGTGTCCTTAAACATCACTTTATTAATTAATTAATTAATTAATTAATTAATTAATTAATTCGTTCGTTCGTTCGTTCGTTCGTTCGTTCGTTCGTTCGTTCGTTCGTTCGTTCGTTCGTTCATTCATTCATTCATTCAACTAATGGTATTTTATCACTATTGGTTTTGCATAGACGAGCACACAACCATTAGCCAATTAAACAGGAAAAACAATATCTACCTTTCTACCCCGCTCTTTATCTCTCTCACGTGTTGAAATAATCAAATATAACACACCAATTTGCTTTAGTTTAAAAGGTACTACGGTGTCATTAAACAAGCATTCCTTTCCTTTTTGTTCATGAAAATAGATTTGTTTGTAATGCACGGGGGCGATAGAAACGAAGTCACCCCCACACTCCCTTCTTTTCAATACACCTTTTTTGGGAAACCTTTCTCGGCACTATGGGACGGGATGTAAGCGAATGGTAAAGCGCTCGCTTGATGCCTGGTCGGTTTGGGATCGATCCCCGTCGGCGGGCCCATTAGGCTATTTCTCATTCCAGTCAGTGCGCCACGACTGATATATCAAAAGCCGTGGTATGTGCTATCCGGGGGGGGGGGGGGGGGGGGCAGTTACCCCCTAAGAATCTCACTTTTTTTTTACTCCAGAAAATAGCATACACATCTCAGGGTTTAATTTGTATAGTGTTTCATTTGTTTATAAAAAGTAGTGCCCCCCACCCCCCTTAGGATTTTGATCAGAGTACAGCTCTGTCTGTGGGATGGTGCATATAAAGGATTCCTTGCTACTAATGGGAAAATGTTGCGGGTTTCCTCTCTTAGACTATATGTCAAAATCACCAAATGTTTGACATCCAATGGACAATGTTTAATAAATCAATGTGTTCTAGTGGTGTCGTTAAACAAAAACAAACTTTTTTCTCGGCACTCCCTATAAACGTGACTCGTCAGTCTAGAACTAGAACCCCCCCCCCCCCCCCCCCCCCCCTGCTAAAATTCCTGCACACGCGCCTCTATCTCTTGTCTGTAGGAGAAACACATCGAATATAGATTTGAACGTGCTGGTAAAACTTAATCTGTCTGTATTGCACGAAGGCATATGTTTGAACAACACCAATTGTTTGATCAGTAAGTCACGGAATATGACCTTTCACAACACTCGCCTCGAACCGAGGATGTCCAAAGAACAATGTCTTATATCCCTTTGACAAAGTAAGTCAATTTAATGCAAACATCGATGATAGCTCTTCTGTGAAAGTAGATACGAAGAATAGCCTTGTCGAATTCGTTTTTTCGTTAATTCATGTTGGCACCGCAAAGCGTCAATTGTTTATCTTTCTGTGTTCTGCCGACCGGTGTTTATTCCATAGACACGGAAAAAAGTACAGTGATATCATAAAAACAAACAGAGCATGTTCACGGGGGTATTTCCATATACGACCGCTCGCTAACGGAATTAATAAGCTTTTACAAGTTGATATTGATACGATGAAACGGTGATTTTTAACGTATGTGTGTTATGAGCCCATATCATGGTACTGTAAATGGTTTCCAAATATATTTTCAGTCATCAAATTTTCAACAATATTCGGTTTTTTCTTCTGTTTGATACATGGCTGATAGTTAGAGTTTCAAAATAGCAGGTGCTATATTTAGGTCTTTTGCTTTACATATATTTGTAGTGAATAACTAAACATTAAAATATATCAAATATAATGTTTGCCAAATTAAGTCGTAAATATCAAAATTGTAATGTGTTGCAATTCGGCGTAAACAGTGCTGTTCTAGACAGTCCTTGAACAAAAACAGGCTGGTAGGTACTGGGTTCGGATCCTAGTCGAGGCATGGGATTTTTAATCCAGATACCGACTCCAAACCCTGAGTTAGTGCTCCGCAAGGCTCAATGGGTAGGTGTAAACCACTTGCACCGACCAGTGATCCATTACTGGTTCAACAAAGGCTATGGTTTGTGCTATCCTGCCTGTGGGAAGCGCAAATAAAAGATCCCTTGCTGCTAATCGGAAAGAGTAGCCCATGAAGTGGCGACAGCGGGTTTCCTCTCAAAATCTGTGTGGTCCATAACCATATGTCTGACACCATATAACCGTAAATAAAATGTGTTGAGTGTGTCGTTAAATAAAACATTTCTTTCTTTGAACAAAACGAAAAGAAAATCCCCACCACCACACACAAAACAACAACCCACATATAAAACAAAAACTAACAAAAAAACCTAACAAAAAAACCCCAAAACAACAACAAACAACAAGAACAAAAATAGCACACAAAGTACTTAAAAACTCGCGTATCGACTAAAATAGCAGCTAGGTCTTGTGTTTATAAGACTTTTAAAATATAGATTCAAGACTAACTAAAAAATTAACATGATAATGTTTTACCTTTCATGCAAGCATAAACCACAGATCTAGACCTGCTTTACACGCCGTTAATGCGAATACCTTCATACCTAAATTATCGTTCCAACCAGTGCACCACAACTGGTTAAAGGCCGTGGTATGTGCTTTCCTGTCTGTAGACAGGTGCATATAAAAGATCCCTTGATACTAATGGAGAAATGTATCTGGTTTCATCTCTAAAGACTCTGTCAGTTACCAAATGTATGACATCCAATAGCCGATGATTGATTACTCAATGTGCTCTAGTGGTGTCGTTAAGCAAAACAAACTGTTTTACTTTTCCATACTTCCATGAAAGTGAAAAAATACGACTTTAAATTTTTATAATAGTTATAATTTTTATAATAGTTATAACTATTACATCAATATAAAATACTATCAAATAGAAAATAAACTCTTTCTGGAGGAAATGAATACACAGCACAAATGGAAACCCATTCTACGGTTCGACACATCTCGTCAGTTGCCGAATGTTTTCGACAAATAATTTTTTTAATATATGTCTTCATTTTTTTTCAATAAACATTAAAATGTACTGATTCAGCATTAATGTTTATTTTATTAATTTAAACAATAAAGAAAACAGCTGCAACGATCTATTTCCTTTTTTAAACATTGCTGAAAGTAGATGTCCACGCAGTTATGAACGTCGGTTTTCTAAGCCACGTTAATGAAAAACATATTTTATTGCTTATAATATATATATATATGTACACACATATACATACAAAAAATAGGATTGGGCACAAGTTATCCAACTTACGAGGCCCTCTCCTAATTACAAACATTAAATTGTACAATAATGGCGACTGCAATTTTCAGTAAATAAATTAATTAATTAAAGTAAACGTGACATGAGTTTGCAATAATATAAATTTATAAACACGGTAGTAATAATAAGAAGTTTATTTTATTTAACGACACCACTAGAGCACATTGATTTATTAATCATCGGCTATTGGATGTCAAACATTTTGTCATTTTTATATATACAGACAGAACAGCACATACCACGGCCTTTGCTATACGAGAAATAGCCAATGGACCCAGCCACGGGGATCGATCCCAGACCGACCGCGTATCAAGCGAGTGCATTACCATTGGGCTACGTCCAGCCCCAAGATGCATCACTGACCGAAATGATGGCTGATATTTTGAACTTATACTTTTTCATCTCTTTGGTAAAACTTGCAATGTTTTTTATTGTTATAGATGAAGTGGTGGACTGGATAGCTGTGGTGGCAGTAGTACTCATGACGATAAGTGAAAATATTTGGATGTAATTGTGATGGGCATGTAATTCAAGCAAGGTTTAATACTTACATTTCACAAGAAAAAAATTAATAAACAGTTTTTGTCATCATGTATCTTTGAGTCTTGCTATTTTAGTAATTAATGTGTCTTGTAGTTCCGATGCGTTTATTGCTTTAATTTAGTCCGTAATACATTTAGTAAAATATTTGATTTTTTTTTCACTATAAAGAGTGTGGTTTTAATTTCAAGAAAGACAAAATTCGAATAAAAAAGACTTTTTTTTGGTAATTACGTAGGAAGCTCCGACGAAAGACGGTTATTCAAGAGACTAGATTTTCTAGAAATTATGAAATAAATTTATGTGAAAATATATTATTGTATCGTCCTCATGAAATATTTATTTATTTATTTATTTATTTATTTATTTATGTAGTTAGTTAGTTAGCTAGTTACTTTGCTTTGCTTTACATTATTTTACTTTATTATTTATTTTATTATTTATTGATTTATAGGCATAACCATAATCATAGCAATAGCGATAGTGATGGTCATACTTATAGTTATAATACCTAGCGGTGATGCGGTAATAAAACTGAAACTGAAAGTAGGGGACAATTACGCACCCAGGCCTTCTGCTTGCAACCAAATGAGGATACATTTTGCTTCATTTTTAAAACAATGTTTTTACTGTGCTGTGCTTAAAAAAGGTTAAAAGACTGAGAAAAAAGTGTGTTGTGTTTAACGACACCGCTAGATCACATTGAGCAAGTTCTCATCGAGTACTGAATGACAAACATTTGGGCTGCGTTCAGCCAGACCGAGCAGAAAAACGTCCGCTAGACTGGTTCATGCGCTTCACGTTAAACCAAATGGCCACGTCGGGAACCAATCAAATAGTTTGCGAACGTTAGCAAAACGTTTGCTGGTTGAACCTATGCTTGGTAAAGGTAATACGTAGCCTTCAGAGTGAAACCAGCTGCATTTTTCCATTAATAGCAAGGAACTTATTATGTACACTATCCCTAAAATAGGACATCACATATCATAACCTTTGATATACCAATCGTGGAGCACTGTATTGGGCAAGGACAAAAAAGCCAATAGGTCCGCCGAGCCGGTTCGATCCTACGACGTAAACACTTCAGGTGTATGTTGCACTATTTACACTAGCGACTGGACTAAACCCCGCCCACAAACACTGAAGCGTGTTAAATTAAAGCGACACTGTCGGTGGTACTGTTACTATAGTTATTTATTTTAACTGGTCATTGACAGATGTTACAGTACGACACGTAGCTCGTTTGTTTGTACGAGTTTGAAATAAAGCATTAATTTTAACAAACTGATGGCGACGTCAACACACGAGTAAATCCTTAGTCGGTAAAAATTAAACTGATCAAGCAAAACGAGAGCTAATTTCAATATATACAGCTGACAACCATCTGTGACTCGGTGTTTTCAATCATATAGTATACAACAAACAATCATCATATGCTAACAGCCTCATGCGCATTCAAATACGTCTGAACATAAATATTCAACGAAGCGTAATGATGTCATAGCGAACAGGTTGCCGAGACCCAAATTAAGGACTCGGACAGCAGTTTTGAGATGAACCAACAAAGCGTTTTACGGAGCATAAAGGAATTCCTTATCTGATTGGTGCTAAAACCTGGGAGAATTTATTTTTGCAAATTGTATTAGCAAAATGCCTAATTATTTAGTATACATTTGTTTACAGTACTGAAGCCAATTTCACAAAATATCGTAAATTTACGTCTGCGACTAGAGTTAAACCGGTCATACGTTGACACGTGTTTGAAATCTGTTTCACGCAGCAAATGACATCATTACTGAAGATGGAGCATTTTACTGACAAAAGAAAACAAAATATGTGTATTTTAAACTATATTTGGTTTATTGTTACTAGTAACAAGAACTGTGGTTTAGTCGTAGATTTAAGTTTACGTGCAAAACTAGGCTTCAATCAGAAAGGATTTAACTATCCTCCGCTGAAGTGCGTTAACATATGTGTATGTAATAGTCAAACCCGACATGCATATAATATATAGATATCCATACATAAACACACACACACACACACACACACACACACACACACACACACGCACGCACGCACACATACACACACACACACACAAACATACACATACACACACACATACACAGTGGCACGCAGAAACACACATAATATACACTTGCACACTCCTGTCTAACCACTTCACCCCCCCCCCCCCCCCATATACCCGCTCACTGGATATAGCCTGAGGTAGGATCAATCTCACTCGATGGATTCGGGTTTCTTCCAGCTGGTGCGTACATAAAATGTCCCGTCTATGTGAAAGTGTGGTATAAAAATCATTTGCTAACGTTCAGTATAAGTATATCTCTCTGTCTGTCTGTCTGTCTCTCTCTCTCTCTCTCTCTCTCTCTCTCTCTCTCTCTCTCTCTCTCTCTCTCTCTCTCTCTCTCTCTCTCTCTCTCTCTCTCTCTCAAATGTACTACGGTTACATTAAACATATATTCGTTTTCTTTCATGAGTTAACACTTTCACCAATAACAAATTATTTGGTGCAAGGCATCCATAAATTAAAAGCCGGGTGTCAAAGATCAGGCTTGTTCAAACGTGATGAGAACAACGCAGCACGTTGCGTGTGACAGTTCATTCTGATGTCCATCGTAAAACTGCCGACAGTATACGAACATCCACGATAGCAAAATGAAAATGACAGAACGAAATAGTTTTACAGAGTAGTAGGTCCAAGCGTATTGATTGCATCATCGTCTAAAATATTTTACATACCAAAACAAAATAGTTCTTATTGGAATAATATATTTTATAATGCTAAATATATTTTATAATGCTAAATATGTTTTTCATTTTTAAAGTTATTTATTATTATTTTATTTTAACATTACATCATGTGTTTACAATGTGGGGTCAAATATCAACACGTCTTTGCTAAACTAGCAGATAGAGATAAAATCGAGTTTGGGCTACTAAAAAAGCTATAATTTTTGTCAGTCTCTCACCCTCTCTATTTCTTTCTCACTCTGTCTGTCTGTCTGTCTGTCTGTCTGTCTGTCTGTCTCTCTCTCTCTCTCTCTCTCTCTCTCTCTCTCTCTCTCTCTCTCTCTCTCTCTCTCTCTCTCTCTCTCTCTCTCTCTCTCTCTCTCTCTCTCTCTCTCCCCAAAGTGTGCAAATAATTCTATGTCAGACACATAAAGGCTGTAATTTAAAATATCCTCAGGTGTCATTAAACAAATTCTTGTATTCCTTTCCTTTTCTTGTCGTTTAGCTAAATCAGTTTAATAGTATATAATAAGATCTAAGCTTAATGGCGGTAAGCCTGGACCTCAAACTCGTAATTGATAAAAAAAAAAAAAAAAAAATCATTCGTAGATAGTTGGGTGGAGAAATCGCTTGACTGTTCTCGAGCCGAACCTCAGTCAAAAGCTGTCGACAAACAGTCGCTGGAAATCCAGCCTCTAATATCTGTTTGAATTGTGTGTGAGCCCCAGCCACGACAAACGCTCCTATGCCCGTCAGCCAATGAACGGAGTCGAGAGCTGATCTCTGTGTCCGTAATGGATGGCTTCGATTGTCACACGTGAACAAGTCACAAACGAGCCAAATGGCGCAGGGCAGGCTCGCAGTCAATCCGGCCGTTGATTGGCTGTCCGATGGTAAAGGTCAATTTGGGACTTATCTGACTGCAACAACTTGTGAAGTGAGATATCAACGGCGACAGAGTGTGAGAGACAGGTACTAGCTACTTGGATTAAGATGAACCGTTCTTCGGGGACTTCAAGTAAGTGCTTCAAGTATACATGGGTAGATAACAGATATAAATGTGTGTGTTAAGAGGTGGTTTTTTTTTTAATTTTTAACATTAAAGCTTCCGAATGCAAAAAGGTATTACTGTGGTTATGTGAATAACGGACTCGGCTACTTTGTGATTGTAAACACAACTATTTACTTTGTTTATTTTTGACATTTGACAGCTCAGACATGGAATTATCCCCTATGCCAAAATATATCTGTTCTGTATTTTGTCTGTTATTCACCAGAATTATGATGTACTGTGTGAAAAATGTAAAAGTGTGTGTGTGATGTTGTTGTTTTTTCTTCATTTTAAAAGTGAATTTTTTTTTTCTAGCTGGAGAAATCCCAATATTACTGTACCTAATTATATATATTTCTACCCCCTCAACCATTATTATCTCGAGTTCAGGACCCTCATAAGGCGGGTGGAGAGGTCATTCACCACATCGCTTCACCCATGTCAATTGTGAAAGTGATAATTATGCTGAGTTAAAATGTCTAAAAGTCAAAATTGACAGGGGACACAGCCTTGTCTACCAATCACCGTGCATCTTTTTATTCCTTATGTTCATTCTGTTATGATATGAATTTTTTTTCACATTTCGTGAACACTTCATTTTTATTCATAATTCGTTGATATGAAAATAAAACCCACATTTTAAAAACACCAAAGCTCTGTTTATGTTCCCTCCCCATTACATTAACTTTCCAATTTTGTTTTAAAGTAACTAACTAGGTGTGTTAAAGTAACTAACTAGGTGTGTAACAAGTCTGATATCAATTTGCATTCTATATGTAATATAATTTACTTGTACATATAGATGAAAAGAACATTCAATTTTCATCTGATTTCATGTTTTAGAAAAATCCACAGTTTTCCAAAATAGTGTTTTAAAATTTGTCTTGCTAAAATTAATAATACAGATTATATATTTACCAATAGATGACTATGAATCTGAATTAAATTTTATACACTTTGTATTAGCAATCTTGGTGCATATACAAACAATATGACAACTAGTAAATACAAAATGGAACATGAATTAATAAATATTACTATTAAATATTATTTATTATCAAAACTAAAAACAAGAAACGTCCAATTCAGCTATCTGGTTCAGTGAACTGAAAGCTTGTAATTCAAATACTAATTGTATTCCTAACGATAATTTCAATAATGTATAAATATATATTCGTGTACATCCAAGGTGTCATTAAAATTAATATATTTAAACTGCATGCAAATGATTGCTCTTCCTGTATATAAAATATATAATAGTAAATTGATTGTTACTAACTTCCTTATTCCGATAAATGTATATTAGTGATATACAATTAGAGATTTTTATTAGTTGTTGATTAATGTGCAATGTCAGACATTTTATTTAATGTTATCTCACATGTATCCACACTTATAGGACCGTGCACAATTTTCCAAAATGAATGGAATGAAAGAAAGAATGAATGAATGAATCAGATACAAATATATCGGCTACTGGGTGTCAAACAAAGGTAATTATATTAATAATTAATAAATCAAATTAATGATCAACATCAAAATAAAAATTCTAAATTTTAAAGTGTAAAGAGCTATGAAAAATATTGATATCACAGGAAAGTATAAAAAAAACCCGAATAAAAATCAACAAAAATAATTTAAAATGTTACAGAATATAAATTAAGAAAAACAACCTTTTTTAATAAATGAAAATATATTTGTTTACTTTTACTTCTATTCGCATGGTCATTATTTGCTGCATGATAAGAAACCTCACCTTCAACTGTATTTATGCTTTTATATTCCTCATTAGAATCCATTTAACATGCTAATAAATTAATGTCATATGCAAGCATGAATTGTAGACAATAAAATTTACTCCTGACTCCTATCGCCTTTTGAAAACAAAATTGTTGATATTATTTCAGTTATTTTTATTTTACGTTTTCATATAATTAATATTTTGACTCCTAGAACTAAACAAAATAAATATGTCACTAGTACTACTGTGGAATACAAAAAAAGAAGCACATACCACGGCTTTTGATGCACTCGAACCGGTCCATCATAATACTAGTATATACGAGTATATATATTTCATTTGTCACTAAATATATCTGCTCGTTAACATGTTAATGGTTAAAGCAAATACTAGATAATCTGTCATAAAGAACAGAACAGTTGAATAATAGATAAATATATAGGAATATACTACATAATCTGTCATAAAGAACAGAACAGTTGAATAATAGATAAATATATAGGAATATATTGAGACACGCACTGCAATATAGATATTCATTGATTATTACAGTACTAGATGCAACACTGACAATATGTTATTACGTTCTTCAGAAATATACTATAGAACAGATCGTTTCCAAGGATACTATCACACTTAAATATTATTTGTGGACTACTGAGGTCACTGACTCTACGCTGTTATGTACTTTCACCTGAAGCGCTCTTCGAACCACTGAAACAAAGTCCGGTTAAAAAACACATTGCATTGTACAAAATTGATAATTAGCAAGAAGTTGTATGTAATGCTTAATTCAGTGATAAAAACAATTTGTAATTGCCAAACATATACCAAAATAATAGCAAATGTGAATATATTAATATATATTAGTCTACGTTTTGATGATAAAAGTAATTCGGTATATAATATAGACTGCTAAACTGGACTGAAAGACAATGTTCACAAGACATTATTATTCTATTATAGACACCCAAACTAATGACATTCAACGTTTAAATGCATTAAAGGGACAGACCCTAGTTCTTAAACACTAAAGCATATTTTTCACCTAGACTCTAGTTTTAACCCGTAAAAATGGATATTAAGTTTGGTTACTTTACAAACCTGTAACAAATTTCGATACAACAGAGTGAAACAAGAGTCTGTGATGTTGAAATACCCTTAAAAATAGACTAAAACGCGACTCCATTACAGTTTCTTCTCAAACGCATGTGCCTTTTTAAAAATACGAAAAATGCATTTTGTGGTATTAGAAACACCAGGATGATCGAAAACACTTCGGTTGTACGGAAATGGATAATCTAAACAATAAAATATAAGTAATGTTTGAGTTTAGTGAGCTTAAACGGCTCTAATAGTGACACATATACTGTAGTGTTTCAGAACTGGTGTATGTCCCTTTACTCTTATTGTTGTTTTAGCGCTATGATCACCTAGGTGATCTTAAAACTGAGATATCTTCGCAAAACAGGACCCAGCGCATTTAACGCTGTCTAGTAACTAGAGTCTTTAACATGATAGTTGCTATGGTTGGTTTCAATTTTAATATAAAATGTTAGGGGGTGGAATCTTAACATAGATATTGCCTGTTGAACAATCTCTAACGTACTATAAAATGTCAATAAGTAAAATAAATTATTTACATACAAAACCATCTTTATTCATGAATTTGCAGTTACCAAGTTAATTTGATTTTAATTCTGTGTCATGGCATAGTGTTATTTAAAGTTTAAAGAAGTTATAAGTAGGGAAGGGTTTGCACCATAGGAACATAATAATATGACCGAAATCTAGTAATATGTAACAGAACAATATCATACAACTGACAAATATCACGGAACAACATGGTAATATACTGGACAATAATTATGATAGAACGTAATACATCAAAGAACATAATCACATTTTGAAACATAACTGCATGTCGAAACCAACGGTATGTTTTTTGCTTATCTTTAATCATTATAGTTTAAATCGCAGTACTTTAAATCGCTCTACTTTAAATCGCTATATTGCTGGAGAGCTTTCCAACTTTATGTTCATCTAGGATTGGAGGCTTTGTGCAACTCAGTGGTAGGCTGCTCATGTGAGGTACAAATGGTCCTAGGATCCATTCCCTTTAGCAGACAGACATTTTTTTTGTGTACTTTATACTCGGTTACAACCAATGCTCCACGACTTTGATAAGAAAATCTGTTTACTGAAAAATGTATATAAACGATTATTGTTAATAAATATATTGCGGTAGAGACTTTCTTCTTTCATTATCTAGTCGTAATTGTTTAGAGACATTACAATAAGTTCAGTATCCTTATCACTTGGTATTTCACTAACGAAGTACGAACATGTTATTTCACGAAAAAATATGTATTACTGGTATGTCTTGACAATATATGACACACAGTATTCTCTCTCTCTCTCTCTCTCTCTCTCTCTCTCTCTCTCTCTCTCTCTCTCTCTCTCTCTCTCTCTCTCTCTCTCTTTGAATATATTGCAGGTTTAAATCGTTTATGAAAAAAACCCACACACCTATACTCCACGCTATATATATTCTGTCCATGTATCCATAACAAGTAAAACAAATACGTTAGTTTATTATTTTTGTCAATGTAGCCACAACAAAGACATTATTTTATATAATCTGTCCATGTAGCCATAACAAATATAACAAATACGTTATTTTATATAATCTGTCCATGTAGCCATAACAAATACAACAAATACGTTATTTTATAACACAGAATACCAGCCAACAACAAACAGAATCCCCAACAATGTCTCAACTAATATCGATTATTTTTGGCCAAACGTTGTAGATAATGCCCGTTATCTGCATGATTTGTTGTAGTTGGTTTGTGTATCGCTGTATTTAATCTCCACCTGCTGAGCGTGGGAAACCGCCTAAATAATGTAAGGTCTTGATAATTGAACGACGTTCATTTCCTAAGCACAGAACTCGCTAATTTCCGTCGCTATATTGACTTAAGTTGACTTCTGTGTGGGTTTATAGAGTACGGCAGGTAAGCCTTTCGATAAGATAGACTTGAGTCGTACATCGTTATCGTCTGCTGTATAATTTTTTTTTTTTTTTTAAAGAGTCAGTTTGTAAGTCAGTTTATTGAAGCTCAGTATAAATGTCTAAATCAAGATATAACCACTACTATTAGAGTCACGCGTCGGATTATCATAGCCTATTAGAAAGTAATTTTAAAAAACATCCCTAAAATACTATGTGATGTTATGATTGTTAGGCTTGCCACTATCTTCGCCATATCAGGTTTCTGCCTGGGTTTTTGTTTCGCCGTCTGCTTGTCTGTCTATATGTTAAAAGATCTCAAATCTATATGTATTTGCTTTTGTTTCTTAACCTGTCATTTTCCATTTAAATGCGAGAACGATCGTTTCGTATGTACGTCGCTCACGCAAATCTAAATTTGCGCAACCTATTTTTCGTTTGCATCATTTATTATTATTTATTTGAACATAAAGGGTTATGCATAAACACATAAATAGGTTACTCGAATTTTACGAAGCTATCTTAGCGCTAAGTGTATAAGGTAGCTATGCACTTAAGGTGATCTTAGCGCTAAGTTCGCTTCATAAAACGAGGTCCTGATTAGTTGTAGTTGTATTTGCAACCAAACAAAATGCTTTTAAAAATACAAATCATAGGTTTTTATTTTATATTATTTCATTTTAAGAAAAATCGTACTTTTGTCATATCTAATAATACATACAATTAGTCCTGTGGTCCTGCAGCAATAAGACATTTTAAAGAGGATGTAAATTGTTTTCGACTACAAGAGCCTTTTTTATGAACTAAATTTACATATTAAATACATTTTCTTGTTTAGAATACCAGTGTCTATACTGTAGTATTTTGTGGTCACCTAAAGGTGTGTTTTTTGGGTGTGTGGGTTTTTTTTTGTGTTTTTTTGGAAGGGGTGGTCGTAGGTGGGGGGAGGGGGTTTGTGTGTGCGGAATTATAAAGATAAAATCAAGTTTTGGCTAAAACAAATATGAGAATGCTGAGAAACACCATGTATATACAGACACTGACAGGGCATTTATAAATGTATATAATAAGTAATTTTCTTCATTAATCTGGCTCTACTAGTCAATGGCAATAAACTCATATAATCGTTAGTCATTACCTATATTTCCCAATTTACGTACATTTTTCTGTTCAGCATAAAATATATTTTGAGCTACCATGAACACCATAACGACCGGGAAAACCCAAAACCCAAAACATCAACAAAGACAAAAACAAAAAAATAAAAACATAACAAAGCAAATAATAATATATATGATACATACATACATACAGACAGACAGACAGATAGACAGATATAGATATAGATACAGATAGACAGATATAGATGGATAGATAGATAGATAGATAGATAGATAGATAGATTTCATTCAGTGATGACTAAAAAGCTGTAATATTTGTTACACTGTCTTATAATTTCAGTCGGTGCTTTTTAACGTTTTGAACGTCTTTAAAAGACACGAAACCTTAAAAATAATATAACAGGAAAAACCCCACACCCAAACAATGGAAGATATGGTTCAGGTAAGCGGTTCACATGCCGCACATAACAGCCACATATCCACCTACACGGCTAACCTGTATGTAAAACTTAAGAGATTTGCCTTCTAAGTATTTAACCGTAACTGCCCGCCGCCTTTTGAAACAAGTGCCAAAAGTTGGTTACTGAGATTTACAATACGCTGGTCAGGTAGCTGAGAGGGCGAGTTTCCGTAATCCCAACGTCAAACAACATCTAACTTTTCTGCGAGTTAAAGCCGGCCTGCTATCCGGATGGTATTTGCGAGTTCTTTGCTAAGAAAAACAAAGATCTAACCAGTCGAGGGACCTGTGCCAGAAATGACTCTTGGTAGACCGAAACCGTCGGACATGTTACGCCGTTCCTGGAAACGGGATTGCTGTGTGGCGAAAATAAACACGTTCGTAGGCGACGGACAAATCTGCTGATGCCAGTGTACATAGAAATAAAGAGAGTCAGGTTAGGCGGATTACCAACAGCGAGATTAGTGAAGAATCGCGGCAGGTTGAAGACGCACACAAGACAGAAGCAAATAGATATATGAAAAGATAGATATATGGATGGATAGACGAACTGACTGACGGACAGACAGACTCGACACAATAGACAGACAGACAGACAGATATATAGACACATAGATTAGAAAGATAGATAAGATAAGATAAGATAAGATAAGATATATATATATATATCTTATCTTATCTTATCTTATCTTATCTTATCTTATCTTATCTTATCTTATCTATCTTTCTTATATATATGTATATATGTATATATAAAGGAATTAAAGGAACATTGTAAAAAAAAAGAAAACTGATTTATTAATTTTTAATCATTATTCTCCATGTTTAGAATTATTTAAATGTTCATTCATTCATATATAATATAATATATATATATATAGATATAGATATATAGATAGATAGATAGACAGACAGTCACTCAGTAAGACAGACAGACAGACATATAGATGGGTCGTGACATGTACTATCTCTGTGAAATGGTACATACCAAATAATGTTTGCTTCTAATCGGCAAAAAAAGAGAAAGAAACAAGAAAAAGAGACAAAAGAAACAAAAGGAAACAAACAGGAAAAGGAAAAAAGGAATAGTACATGAATTGGCAGCAGCGTGTTTCTTCTCGTACTATCTGTGTGGTCCTGAATCATATGTCTCACATATAACAGTAGATAAAATTGTAAGTGTGCCTTTAAATAATATATTTATTTTCTAAGTTTCTATTTATTGTGGTCTATTAGAGTGCGCCGTGCGGCCCAATACCTCTGACTTCAACACTCGAGGTTTCTGTTGGGTTACCTTACCTCCAACAGTTACAACTGACATTTTTACAAGAAAAGAAAGAAAAATCTAAAGTCAATTAAAACAGTATCTATTAACGTTCGTTAGTTCGCTAGTGAGTGATCAACAGTTAATAAATTATTTGAGATATCTCCTTACATTTACAATTGGCATTTTCGTTTTACAAATCGTAGTATACAAAGCAATATATATAATATTCAAATTATCTCCAGGTATATGTTGAAATGAAGACTACCATCTTCATTATTGTTGGCCACATCAAAGTACGTCATAGTTACCATTCATTACACGAGGATAGTCGTTTTATTTTTTATTAACATACACAATTATATTTTGCAAATTTTATCTTGTTACTTGATTTAGAAAAATATAAATGTTTTAATGCCAGATGCTGACCTTGCGCTTTTAAAAGTCAAAACCTGTTTCCATATTTTACCACGTCGAAGAGAATTTTAATGCTAGACACAGACTACCAACTGTCAGCAGAAAGTTGGCTAACTCGACGGAGACGTTGTAATTTTCCCGACTTAGGATGGGCCCCAGACAGTTGCAGAAGTGACAGCAGGAAGTTGGCAGACTAGCATAACCGGCCTCGGTGGCGTCGTGGTTAAACCATCGGACATAAGGTATAGGATTCGCAGCCCGGTACCGGCTCCCACCCAGAGCGAGTTTTAACAATTCAATGGGTAGGTGTAAGGCCACTACATCCTCTTCTCCCTCACTAACTACTGTAAAGAACTGTGCAAAAAATACAAATATCACAGATAGATACTGACTTTTATTCAAAATTTTAATTGTATCCCGAAGAAAACAAGGTGATTTGTGTGCTGTATTGGCCATTCTCAAGAAGAATGTTACACCCCTGCATCACGGTGAGGTTACAGCACGCGCAGGGGAGACCGATAAAAAGGTCACATTTGTACTAAAGAAGAAAACAAATTCGGAGCGGGGTTTTAAGGGGTCAGGTAGGTGGGTGGTGCAACTGCTTTCTGACATCACCACTTCCCCGCTAGGAACAGCTCTTCAATCAAATTTAGTTCGTGGTGTTGTTGTTTTTACAGTGGAATTTATAATAACAATGGAAAATATTAATACATGTATACTCATTACAAAAAATTAAGCAACTGAAGGTTTAGTTTTTCATAGATCATTTTTCCAACTCCAAGTCAACTTATGTCAGTAACATATAATACACACATGCATGTGCCAAATTCATCTGTTTAATAAATTGAACTGGAATTGATATTAAATTTTAATTCATTGCCATTGCGATTATCATATCGGGCATAATCGCTTAATTATTTTTTTATTGGAGCGATAGGCGGAACAGTAGTGAGGAAATACCTGTAATCAACAGCCAGGTTAACTAGCTTTATACAACCAAGTTACTTACTTATTTTACTGGTTGTTTACATGTAAAAAATAAGAATACAATTAAGTAAAAGAAAAATATCGAACTGTTTAAAATTGCTCTGCATGAGAGGTAGTACCGTGATGCGAATCCAATACGAAGTTAAACTGAAAGCAATCAGTGACAATATGGAAAGACACAGACACACACACGTGCGAGCAAACATACATACATACACACATACACACAGAGAAACAGAGAATGAAAGAGAGAAGAGAAAGGCAGATATATATTAAGAATTATGAGAGAGAGAGAGAGAGAGAGAGAGAGAGAGAGAGAGAGAGAGAGAGAGAGAGAGAGAGAGAGAGAGAGAGAGAGCATCACCATCCATGAACAATTGTTTTACCCTAACTGCTGTCAATAATTGCCTGTCATGTTATTTGGACGACCAGCGGTGGCATGTTTGACCATTGATTTTTAATTGGACAGTTGTTGACTATGATGGGACAAGTTAACATTAGAATGTGTCGCTTAGTTTTCACAAAACGGTTATGTTTGATTTCTTTTTCTTTCCTGTTTGCGCACTAGCGTACCTTGATTTTTCAGAACAATAGTGCTTTGTTTCTGAGGCGAGATTATCGTTGGTTTGTACGCCAAGATTACATTTGATGGTCAATACAGTGTTGCATTTGTGTAAATCACTTTTGTTGCTTTTTCGACAATCGATCAACAACCTAATGCGGTGGGAAAAAAAACAATTTGCCGTGATGGCCCAAGCAATACAATCAAGTCTTGCTCATAATCTAATTAGTTTGTACAAAAAAGGCTGTTATATCACTCGTTATATTAATTGAGAATAACAAAGCATTTAAGCGGTCGGATAGTTACAGGTTTAAACGATCTTCTAATCGAATTAAATCTTTATCTCATTATTGGAAACGCAGTCGAGAATAACGTTCAGAACATATGAAACCGAAAGAAGGTAAAATTTGACAATGATTACTATCATTTTAATTATGATAGAGATTTTTATCTATCTATCTATTTATTTATCTATCTATCTATCTATATCTATCGATCTATCTATCTATCTAGTTTATAATTACATTCATTTATATATTTATTTTATAATTAAATTTATTTATTTATTAAAATATCGATTTTATGTAACCAAACTTAACGTTGCTTATTTGTGTTTTCTACATTTAAATATCACAGCAAGTTTCTTGTTTTAATCAGCCACATAATATTTAGACACAAATTTAGACAACTTTTTTTTCAACAAACAATTAAAGGGACAGACCCTAGTTTCAGCCCATGAAAATGCACACTAAGTTTGGTTAATCTACAAACCTGTAACACATTTCGATAGTTACAACTGAGTGAAATATGAGTCTTTGACTTTGAAATGATGAAATACCCTCTAAAAATAGACTAAAATTCGACTCTGTAACTGTTACTTCTCAGACGCAGTGCGTTTAAAAAAATATAAGAAATGCATTTTGTGATATTAAAAACACCAGGATGATCAAAAACACTTCGAATGTACGGAAATGGATAATCTAAAGAATAAAATCTAAGTAAAGTGTGATTTCAGTTATCAAAAACGGCTATAATAGGAAAAATATGCCTTAGTGTTTAAAAACTAGGGTATGTCCCTTTAAATATTCATAACGTTTTCTTCACCTTTAGCATGTTCTAAATAATATGCATATGTTCTGATTTCTTTTTGTAATTAGTATAAATAGTAAAGAACTTTCAAAACATATTTTAAATATGAACAATTTATAGACTGAAATTTGCATGCATGAGTATCAACCTCCACAAATATTAATATTTTGAATAGCATTTAATAAAAATAACCATATGTATGTGCTTTGTCTTTGGATATTTTAACTTTTAAAACATCCCGTATTTCATATTTACCATAAAAGTGTTTAAAACATTGTCACGGTGATATTTAAAATGAACTTTTAACATCTGTCATTCAGTGCAGAAACATGTTTTTACATAATTATATATACAATTTTTATTTTAATGTAAATAAGCATGTTCATATACTTACCTTTATTTGATGCACAACAGTTGACTGTGTTTTGTTGCGGTGTTGTTAAACAATTTATTTATTTATTCAATGCAAAAACACTAAGATATTTAAGCGCACTGTTTATATAAAGTGATATTTTTGTAAAATGCATTCTGTGTGACTTACGTATGTTGAAACGTTTGACTTTAATTTATTCCCTGGACAGATTAAATAGATAATTAGAAGAAAATAAGAAATAAATTGTCCTTAAAATGGCATTCATATGCATATGAAAGAAATTAACATCACTTTAATATACAAACTGCGCTTCATAACACTGTATATAATATTATACTCAAAAGGTGTGAAATAAACTATTTATTAAATAAAACAAATTATATTTTTTTTAATGTTTTTTTTTTTTTTTAAATCTCCCCAAAAACCACACAGTAACATGAAATTTTATCTGAAGACCATTTTGAGGTGTGCAATAAAGAATTATTGGATTTAATTTTTAAAAAGTTTATTTTAGCAATTTAAAGAAAGAGAAAATAGCATAGAAAAAGGCATTGTACTAAAGTGAAATATTGTAGGGTTTTTTTTAACTTATATTAAAGTTGTGAATTAATTGAATGTATTTTATAAAATTCACAACTTAAATATAACGAATAACATGTAATCACATATGAGAGAGAGAGAGAGAGAGAGAGAGAGAGAGAGAGAGAGAGAGAGAGAGAGAGAGAGAGAGAGAGAGAGAGAGAGAGAGACATACAGAGAGATATACAGAGAGAGAGAGAGACATACAGAGAGATATACAGAGAGAGACAGATAGACAGACAGACAGACATAGAGAGAGACAGAGACAGCGAGAGAGAGACAGACAGAGAGACACAGAGAGAGACATATAGAGTGATAAATGGAGATGGAGAACGAGAAAGAAAGAGGGGGTAGCTACGTCATTTTGTTCAGGACATAATATAGCACGGACTTTGATGTACCAGTCGTGGGTGGAGCTCTGACGGAGCTGGCGGGAAATACCCCGAGTCCATCTTGGATGAGCGTTCTACCACTGGGCTACACTCCGCCCCTTGCATGGTGTCCTATTCGAACATGGAATGCTAATTACGTACTCGTATCACACACTGCCATACGTATGAGTGCATTCATTTTCTGTATCTAAACCTGGCGTGATTCATTGACTTCTTTAACTATCCTTCACCAATCTACCATAGCTTTCCAAAAGCTGTGTTTTGTTCTACCGTGTCCTAATTTGTAACTTCGCGTAACATCGTAGAAATCACAGTCACCGAGCAAATACGATTACGTAAATTCCACCCGACGGCATGGGGGATCCGATACGCCATTCAGCTCTGTTACACTGATAGGGGTATCTGGGCTTAATAGCTGTTTAAAAGCGAAAACCCTCTTTTGAAATAATGATGTCTCGTTGATAATTTTGACCACAGGGGTTCAGACTTTCAAAGTTGTCCTTCGCCATCTGTAATTATAGTCTTATCCGGTGATCCCGTTCTCATGGGTTACTTATATTGTAACACGAGCTACAGATTTGACCCATAGGTTACCGAAGGGTGGCGCTTTGTACCTTCACAGTTTTGCTAGAGATGATGACAGTTGAATCATATGTATTATTTGACTCGACACATTTTGTAGCTATTTGTGTGGTCTTTTTAGTACCCTTAGTGCAAGAGAGAGAGAGAGAGAGAGAGAGAGAGAGAGAGAGAGAGAGAGAGAGAGAGAGAGAGAGAGAGAGAGAGAGAGAGAGAGAGAGAGAGAGAGAGCTTAATAATAAATTAGATTTTCGAATTTGAATATTCGTCCATATCTTTGACTGAGTACTTTTGGTTGTGATATTTTTTAAAAGAAAATTTAAATCTCATTTTATGTGTGTCATACAAAGTGATAGACAATATAACCAGCAGTTACGTATTAAGTTATTACATAATTATGATGTTTTTTAAATGGCTGTTTTAATGATTCTGGATTTAAATATTAGAACATAATTCTTTTCTAATTTGTCTATATAAAATTTATACGATTCTGTCTGATAATAGTGGAAAACATATTTTTTAATAACCCTACATGAGTATCTGTTATAGTTGTCTATGCATTTAAACACTAACAAATACACAATATAGTATACATAATACACGCTCTCGGAGGGGGATACTGGAATTAGTTTGCAAATGAAAATAACACGACAACACAAAGAAATTTATAGTTCAATTAAAAAACAACAAAAAAAAACAACAACCCTACAGTGGTTTAATAGGACAAAATTCATGTAACCCTTTTAACCTTGTGGACAAGATGATCTCAACAAACTATGTTGAATAAATCAGCGGGGCGAAAGGGTTAATATGCAATTTAAAGGTTTCAGTTTAAAAACAATCTCTGTTTATGTTTTAGGTCGTATTCTTGTGGACATTCCGTGCAAGGTTTGTCAAGATCATTCATCTGGAAAACACTATGGAATATACGCGTGTGATGGGTAAGTAGTATCCACGACATTGACGGACATTTAAAGACACTGATCTGTATTCACGACATTGACGGAAATTTAAAGACACTGATCTGTATTCACGACATTGACGGACATTTAAAGACACAGATCTGTATTCACGACATTGACGGACATTTAAAGACACTGATCTGTATCCACGACATTGACGGACATTTAAAGACACTGATCTGTATTCACGACATTGACGGACATTTAAAGACACTGATCTGTATCCACGACATTGACGGACATTTAAAGACACTGATCTGTATTCACGACATTGACGGACATTTAAAGACACCACTGATCTGTATCCACGACATTGACGGACATTTAAAGACACTGATCTGTATTCACGACATTGAAGGACATTTAAAGACACCACTGATCTGTATCTACGACATTGACGGACATTTAAAGACACTGATCTGTATTCACGACATTGACGGACATTTAAAGACACTGATCGTAATTTTTAGACAGTGTAAAAGATCTCGCTGCGAAAAAACCCCTTACGGGAGTAATTAATTACAATACTAAGCATTCATACAATTTATTTTTAAAAAATCCACATGCTAGAAATTTACGCTCCTTGAACTACTCCCAGGGAAGTGAATGGGAGCCAGAGTGATGGCTACCCTTATCCGGCGATATCTGGAGTAAAAGACATCTTTTTGGCCGTATATTTACACGTTACTGACAACTTCTTGCTTAAATAATTAATTTCAACAAACCCAGTGTGTTTCTGGTGGCTCTAGTCTTTGTAGTGGCTCTACGGGCGGGAAGTAGCCCAGCGCTCGCTTGATGTGCGGTCGGTCTAGGATCGATCCCCGTTGGTGGACCCATAGGGCTATTTCGCGATCCAGCCAATGCACCACAACTAGTATATCAAAGGCCGTGGTATGTGCTGTCCTGTCTGTGGGATGGTGCCTATAAAAGATTCCTTGCTACTGATGGAAACATTTAGCGGGTTTCCGCTTTAAGACTATGTTAAATTACCAAATGTTTGACATCCAATAGCTGATGATTAATAAATCAGTATGCTCTAGTGGTGTCGTTAAACAAAACAAACAAACAAAATTGTAGTAGCTACACGTGCATTTTGTGCGAAACAGAAAACGGAATGCACCTCGAAAACCTTGCTGACTAGCTAAAACATGTTTAGGAAAGTAATATTGTATTCATATGTTTAAGTGACCGACAATTCCTCCCCACCTTCGCCCTAGATGAGAACATTTTGAGAATTATTTAAACCATTTTCGAGATCTATCTATGTGTCTATGTATCCATCTATCTATCTATTTATCTATCTATCTGTGTATATATGTATCTATATATGTATCTATCTATGTATCTATGTATGTACGTATCTATCTATATCTATTTATCTCCTCCTTCCCTCTACCTCTCTCTCTCTCTCTCTCTCTCTCTCTCTCTCTCTCTCTCTCTCTCTCTCTCTCTCTCTCTCTCTCTCTCTCTCTCACTCTTCTAAACAATAGTTCCCCTGCGTCTATGATTTGGGTTTGAATGAAACAATAACCATTATTAAAAATGTAACATGCGTTGGATATGAATTAATTGACGGAAATCACGATAAAACATACAATAAGAGGACAACACAAACAAGAAAAACAGAACACATATATACACACGCAGGCACGCACCAACGCACGCTCGTACACACATGCACACACAGACACATATAAGCACATACATATGCACGCACACACACACACACACACACACACACACACACATACACACATGCTAACATACACACACACACACACAAGGAATCATAATATTATAGTATCATCTTTATTTAGCATAACAGTGTTTCGAATCAAATATTTTATGAAAGAAAATACCATCGATTTCATGCAATCATCATGTATTAAATATGATATACAAACAAAAAAGTAAATTCGCACAATGAACGATATCCGAATTGTGACATCATTATGTGTTCAATAAAAAGGTATTGACGTTGCATCGTAGCCAGGTATTAAATATTATCTATGCAAACAAAGGGAAAATGACTTTATTACAATGAACGGTATAGCTTGGATGTAGCACTGATGAATGCTTTAGCAATTATATTGATTTTATATCACCGGCAGAATAAAATGACTTTGATGCAGCGAAATTTACATAAAGTGAAATATGCATGTAAATGTCACGTTTCAGGTAACATTGGAGAATAAATATAATAGGTTTTTTTTAATCAAGGTTTTCGACATGGTTTACAATGTGTAGATAACAAATACTAGAGAACATAAATGATTTGGTCTAACAATATCTATTAATGCTAAGTATTCTGGTGTTTCACAGTGAAGAAAAAAGATAATTTCTTTAACATTACATTTGGGGTGTTATATCACATAATGAATGAATGCATGAATGAATGAATGAATGAATGAATGAATGAGAGATGAATGAATTTTTAACGACATCCCAGCACGAAACTATATTTAAGCTACTGGGTTTGAAACAAAGATAAGTACAATATATATATACATACATTCACACACACATAATACACATACAGACATGTACACAAATAAATACACTCGTACACTTATTATGATACACATACACAAATACACACACATACACACACACAACACACACACAACACACACACAATCACACACACACACAATACACACACAACACACATACGATGACACACACACTAACACACTAACACACACACACACACACACACACACACACACACAAAGACGCATACAAATACACATACACACACATTCATAGACATCACACATACATAATTATACACACATATAAACTAACATTCTAAAATCCTTATAATGTTATTTGCAATAATTAAAAATCATTTCACAACTCGTTTTAATCGTGTCTTCTAACCCACTGTTTTAAATAGAATATCTGGTCCTGTGCTTATCAAACGTTTAGAGTCTGGACTCAATACTAATAGATTCTGATACTTTAACATCATAGCAACGTCATACAAATTCTATGCGTGTGACGTCATTAAAAATTGAGTCTCAACCCTAAATGTTTTATAAACTCGGGCTAGGCTCCTAAGTGTATTTCCGTCCAAACCAGACCCAATACTTATAAAGCTTTCAGTTCACACTCAAGTCTGAGGTTTTAACGTCATGACAACGCATGCAGTCTGCATTCGTCTGACGTCATTAAATGTTGGAGTCTAGACTCTAAAGTTTATAGGCATGGGCCCAGGTGGGTGTCATCCTTTGAAGCATGTGCACACGTTAATTATATACCAATATTAGCGTCCATTATATTCTTTTTCTTTTCTTTTCTTTTCTTTTCTTTCGTTTCCTTTTCTTTTCTTTCTTTTCACTCTTTCTTTCTTTCTTTCTTTCTTTTTTATTTTTATTTTTATTTTATTTTTTTTAATTTAGTCATCGCAATGACCCTTTGTGACTAACAGGCGGGGTGCTTCTCTGTGTCTGTGCACATCTGTCTTACTATTTGCTACCCGGATTTCAGTCAGCTTTTCTTCTGAAAGAGCCGTTGTCTACACGGTAACTCTAGTCAAACATGCATTAATTATGACATATAGTTGGTTTTGTGCAGTTTAGTAATCACAGGCTTAACATGGTCTTTTCTCTCTCTTTTTTCAGCTGTGCCGGCTTCTTTAAGGTGAGTTTGTCACGACATCCTCTCTGTGTTACGCCCTGCAAGTTACATATTTGCCGTCTTTTTGTACGTACATGAAAGGCTTAAAGTTTTCACTGGACGAAATGTCGCTTCTTTTATATCTCGTATATACCGTTCGCTTGTCGTAATCAATATAAAAAACCAGCGGTCTAATTGCGTTCAGTTTTGCTGTAACCAGTCTCTCATGTTGTGCTCAGTTTGTGTGTGTCTAGATCTGTTGCGCACCACAAAGAAAATTATAGTCGTCACAAGGTGTTTTATACCTTATATACTGCCCGCTGTTCGTAATCAATATAAATTTTAAAAAAAACATTGCGGTAACATTAAGTTCAGTTTTGCTGTACATGTCTTTCTCGTTGTACTCAGTTTGTGTGGCTCTTTGTGTACCACAAAGAAAATGACAGTCGTCACAAATTGCACAATCCGTGGTTTACCCGAACCTTCTGAACGAAAGCCGAATCTTTTGACTTTGTACTTATGTTGGCAACCTGTGTATCTGGTTGATCTATTAACCCTGGTGTTTGCTAGAACAAAAGTCCGGCGATTAGAAAGTTTAACGTTTTCCTAGACAAACCCACCCGCGTTAGCTCAAACGAATCACTTCAAAGGGATCTCCCTGTCTGTTCTTCTTAGCTACGACCGTAACTGACAATATTTAGTTTATGTGAGAACTGCTGAAGGGGTTGGCACGAGATTTCGAGGTATCCGAAACGTCTGAAATTAACCCCAAACGCAAAATCTTAGCGCGGTCCTTGTAACAATTTGCCAGCAGGTCGCTGGGGTTCGGACCAAGAAGGCAAATAGAAGGATTTCCAGCAGGCACGTTGGTTTGTCGGCGGGCTTGGGCAGCTATGCATGTCATGCATTTCTTATCGACTAATCAAGTGGTGTTTCCAAAAGTCACATTTGTTTAAGGATTTGTCTCGCTAGGAGACAACAGGGAGAAAAACCACACAACAAAAACTTGCGAAAATTCATATGAAATTTCTCCCCGACTCTTCGTTGTCTTCGCTCGGAGAAAGTGGACGAGACTTTTGACTTCCCTGTTTGATTCTGTCTTGTCGTCTGCGATGCAGTAATCGTTGTGCAAAGCTCCGTGCGTTATCCCTTGTTTGTGCGGAAGCGGCTTTGTTCTTTGACAAACTGAACTGAAGATGAACACAACGTACGTGCACAACTATGTCCATAATACTCGTTATCTTGTCATTTTTAACTTTTCAAACCAATTGATTAGGCGTTGATTTAGTCGATGACCCAAGGGACACCGCAACTTCTATATTTAGTTAAGACGTTTGTTTAGATGATGGTCCAAGGGACCCCTCCCCCACTCCTATATTTAGTTAAGAAGTTGGTTTAGATGACGGTCCAGGGACCCCTCCCCCACTCCTATATTTAGTTAAGAAGTTGGTTTAGATGACGGTCCAGGGACCCCTCCCCCACTCCTATATTTAGTTAAGAAGTTGGTTTAGATGACGGTCCAGGGACCCCTCTCCCACTCCTATATTTAGAGAAGTAGTTGTTTTAAGTGATATTTGGGTGGAGAAAGATAAGGAATAACTGCTCATTGACACCCCAGCACAAATTAGTCTGCGGCAATGTGGTGTCAGTTATATGATTATTTTGCCGAGGGATAGAAATGGAGAGAGAGAGAGAGAGAGAGAGAGAGAGAGAGAGAGAGAGAGAGAGAGAGAGAGAGAGAGAGCGCGGGAATGAGAGAAAATAAGAGACAAAGAGAGAGAGAGAGAGAGAGAGAGAGAGAGAGAGAGAGAGAGAGAGAGAGAGAGAGAGAGAGAGAGAGAGAGAGAGAGAGAGCTTACTACACACGTTACTGCTACAAAAACAAACGGTATGGAATGTTACTTGCACTTTCCACCAGCATGGAACACTGATTGGGACGAGGATAAAAATCTACAACCCATAATACCCCAGACAAACTCACTACCGTAAGCTACACACACTCCTTACGGCGAGGAATCGTAAGCTTGTTTATCAACGCCATCGATGTACATTACGTTAATATTACGCCCCTCTTAAAATTCTAGACCCGCCACTGCAGTTTAGAGTTGCTGATGTTCGAAGTACAAATCGTTACAGTGTGAAACTTTAGCATCGTGTTCCATTTATTTACGTCAAATCATTTAGTGTTTTGTTTGTTTGTTTGTTTTTTATTGTTGTTATTGTGTTTTAAATCACATGGTTCAAATGGAGAATGGACTATTTAAATTCAGTCACACATTTTAAATGTTATTATTGGTTTAAAATATGCATGCTATGAAAAAATAAATAATTGGGGAACCATTTTTGTGCCAAATTCAGGACGTGTTTGCAAAAAAAGATGTAATAAATAATCGTATACTTCGCCGTTTTATTTAATTTTAAAAATTTATTTGTTTATTTATTTTAATTATTTCAATTATTAATTTATTATTTTATTTATTTGTTTGTTTGTTCGTTTATTTATTTATAATTATATTTACTTTCTTTTTTCCTTCATGCAGTTAAATGTAATGTTTTTTCATATAATATTCTAAATTTTATTTCATAAAATTATTGGCCAGCATAGTTATAATTATTCCACTGATACCACCAATAATATAATTAATATGGTAATATTTTTTGTGGTGTTATGTTCTAAATAATAATGGTGGTGGCGGTGCCACTGATGATATAAATATATACTATTTTATAAAGTAGTATTAAATAAACGAATAAATAAATAAATAAATACATGTAAATAAATAAAACAGATATGGATACGATTATTTCTTATCTCTTTCTTTCAAGCCCGTCTTGAATTTGGCATAAAGGTGTTCACCTCTTCTTTGTTTTCATATCGCATATTGCAATAATCATCTGCATTCAGTCCCAGATCAAAGGCTCTTATACTTAAGATAAAAAACGGTTTTTCCGCATATTTCAATAATTGTCTATATAAAAAAAGTCTATGTAAAAAAGTTAAAAGTTAAATTACTAGTAAATTATGTTACCATTCAGATGTATATGTGCGAAAGTGTATTCCTTGTGATGTTAAAATAATGTCCATTGTTATTATTATTAGAAGAAGAAAAAAATATTTTGTTAGTTCCTATTATTATTTTGTTAATATTTTACACAAAACTTAATATATTTGTGGATTATTTATAGTGTTATTGGGGAAATTGTTTTTATTTTAATTTATTTTATTAATAATATTACGATATTTATTTATTTATTATTCATCACAGGAAATATAATTTATGAGCAAAGTAACGAAGATTTGATATTCAAATAAATGATATAATTAAATACCCGAACATACAATTTAATTTTTTTTTAAATATTCAATTTAATGAACAATAAAATATAAGTAAAAAACCAAAAAAAACCCACGAAAATTTAATAATGATATAGGTGTGTTCATTTAATACTTATTGTTTTTTTTATTTAAATTTAATGTTTAATATTAAATTTAATTTGCAGCGTTCAATACGAAGAAACCGACAGTATATATGTAAGTCGCGGGGCCAGGGGCCGTGTCCGGTTGATAAAACACACCGCAATCAATGCAGAGCTTGTAGGCTGAACAAATGTGTGGAGACGGGAATGAACAAAGATGGTAAGTACTTTATATATTTCTAGGTGCCCTCCCATTCTGCTTACAACCCACTTTGCCTACAGCCCTGTATTCCTACAGTCTGCCTACTGTATGAAAAAGTGACATCCCCAGTTAATAGTTGGACAATCCCTATTATTTTGTGTCTCAAACCAATATAAAAACATTGTATTATATAAACAATAAGTAATGTAATTGGGGCTTAGTTGAGCAAATGTGATTTTATGTTCTTTATGGTGATTAGTATTAGTCCAATGATCCCATACTGTGATCTTTAGTATGTGATCAAAGTTAAATGGCCTCCGTGATTCTTTGATATAGGATTAAAGTTAAACTTTGAACAAAATATTTGTTTAATATTTGTGAGATCATTTTAATAGTTTATTTTTTTGTTTTGTTTGTGTAATGTTAATCGTTTTTATAATAAAATATGTGTTTGTCATCTTATTTTGTCATGTTATTTTTATACATACATGGAATGATACACGTTTAGCTGGGGATGGCATCTTTTTATACTGAGTGTAGGCAAACTGGGTTGTAGGCAAACTGGGTGTAGGCAAACTGGGTTGTAGGCAAACTGGGTTGTAGGCAAACTGGGTGTAGGCAAAGTGGATTGTAGGCAAACTGGGTGTAGGCAAAGTGGGTTGTAGGCAATCTGAGTGTAGGCAAACTGGGTTGTAGGCAAACTGAGTGTAGGCAAACTGGGTTGTAGGCAAAATGGGTTGTAGGCAAACTGGGTGTAGGCAAACTGGGTTGTAGGCAAAATGGGTGTAGGCAAACTGGGTGTAGGCAAACTGGGTGTAGGCAAACTGGGTTGTAGGCAAACTGGGTGTAGGCAAAATGGGTGTAGGCAAAATGGGTTGTAGGCAAAATGGGTTGTAGGCAAACTGGGTGTAGGCAAACTGGGTGTAGGCAAACTGGGTTGTAGGGTTGTAGGCAAAATGGGTTGTAGGCAAAATGGGTTGTAGGCAAACTGGGTGTAGGCAAACTGGGTTGTAGGCAAACTGGGTGTAGGCAAACTGGGAGGACACCTATTTCTAGAGGGCGGGACGTAGACCAGTGGGAAAATGCTCACTTGATGCGCGGTCGGTCTAGGATCGGTCGCCGTCGGTGGGCCTATTGGGCTGTTTCTCGCCCTAGCCAGTGCACCACGACTGGTATATGAAAGGCCGTGGTATGTGCTATCCTATCTGTGGGATGGTGCATATAAAAGATCCCTTGCTTCCAAATTGAAAAATGTAGCGGGTTTCATCTTTATGACTGTTAAAACGACCATATGTTTGACATCCCATAGCCGATGATTAATAAATCAATGTGCTCTAGAGGTGTCGTTAAACAGACTCAAACTTTTTATATATTTCTGTAACTGTTTTCTATTCTTAATATTGTGTATATTATGTGGGGGTTTTTTTTACATTTTCTTTTCTTTCTTTGTTTCTTTTCTTTTCTATTTTGTTTTGTTTTTGTTCTATCCACCTTTTTCTTTTCGAATTCCAGAGCTTCGGGTATGCAATTGATGAATATATGGAAAGTTGAATGAATGAATGAATGAATGAATGAATGAATGAATAACTGATGGATGAATGGATGAACTGAATAAATAAACATAAATAAAATAATGAAAGAATGAATGAATGAATGAATGAATGAATGATTGAATGAATGAATGAATGAATGAATGGATGGATGGATGGGTGGGTGGATGGATGGATGGATGGATGGATGGATGAATGAATCTTCCCCTCTTTCATTTAGTTAAAGTACATTCGCCATACTATGTTTGTTATTAATTTAATATACAAAGCCTCATTTAAATAGTTAAAAACAGTGCAGAATATTCCATTACCTGGACCCTGTTCTCATTAGATTCTCAATTTGCCCTTTTTTTCTTTGTTTTTCATGTGTTGTTCGAGCTCACATGTCGTTAAACATTTTCTGAATTCAAACAATATTAAATAATATTTGTAAATATTACATTAAAATATCATGTAAGCAGAAGTTTTTATTCACAATTCTCAATTTATTATTCAAATTCTTTAAAATTCAAATGTCGTTAATACATTTTTATTTCTAATAAAGCGATTTGTATCAAAAACCAATCCACCTCGACCCACGAGTGACATAACCATTATCTGCTTAGAAATCGCGCCGTACAGAAAGGGCCCACAGGGCATTCTTCGACGGTAATGCTCGAAAGGAGTTCGAAACAACATATTAAAGGCCATGTAACAGATTTTAATGAGACACTTCGGGCGACGATGATCATTTGAATACATTATTGTGATAGGCGAGAGCTGGATCGCAGTGAAGGATGGACTTGGGCACGCCCGTACGTGGCTGTCTAATTGACTTGTGTTAATCGACAGCAGAAGAACACAAATTGAGATCGGCCGATTGAATTGCGGAAGCAGTGGAAAACGGTTTACAGTGAAATTCGAGACGGACCTCTGTTCGGGCCCTGATCAGCCAATTACCGGGTCCATTGTGTGACGTTGAAAGTGTCCGTGACGTGACCGCGTCTATAACGGCAGATAAAAAATGTAATAGTAATATAAACATGGAACATTGTGAAACTGTAAATGTGATCGTTTGAGAAAATGTAATCTGTCTATTCTTATATTACATGCATGGAAGTTGATGGTTTCAAAGTAGTTAGTATGAGAGAGAGAGAGAGAGAGAGAGAGAGAGAGAGAGAGAGAGAGAGAGAGAGAGAGAGAGAGAGAGAGAGAGAGAGAGAGAGAGAGAGGGGGGGGGCAGACGGACAAACATACGGGGGTGGGGTGTATTTCTCAGTTGTCGCAAACTTTTAAATGCATACACATTGTGTTAAATAACTACAAATTAATATACGTGGCGTATCCATAAAAACCCAGCAGCCAATTCCTTGTTATTCAAACGTTGTGGCAAGACATCGTGTGCAAACACGCTCGCGATAATTGTGATTTGACGCCTTTAAACTGTCAGTCGCCCTTTATAGATTTTATAATACAGTTTGCTTTTGCTAGTAAATAAAATTATTTAGTTGTAATTTGTTTCATCGGTTTGTACTTAAAGATATAATATTAACATTTGGCGGAAAACCAATTTGATAGAGCCCCTTAAATTTATATAAGCTTTTTATCCCTATATGTTTATACCTGGCTTGATAACACCCCTACCACCCCGTTCTTACAGCATCACCCCACACTTCAATATATCCCTATTAAAATATTAAATTATATCTTAATATCCCTATTAAAAGACTAAATCATATTTTAATATCCCTATTAAAAGACTAAATTATCTCTTTTTCCTCTTTTGGTAGCACTTGATCGAGTCGGCCACGTGGTGCCGACCCTTTCGGTTTAATAGCTTAATAATAGACTCTCAAATCATGTCCATTTAATTCCTTTTAATTCGGTTCCCGCAGCAAATTGGACACTACAAGGGTCGACAATCTTTGTCGTGTAGCCACTAATAGTAGCCACGAAGCAGAGTCCACCCTCTTAAAAAAAGAAAAAGAAAAGAAAAGAAAAATTGATCCACCCGATTGTGTGGTGTGAGACCACGAGGAGTTGTCATGCGTCCTGACGGTGGGTGATTTCCCCCTGGTGGAGTGTGTGTTTTCTTCCGATTCATTGTTGCTGGTCTCTTGCCTTTCAACACCTGCGTAAATACGAAACACAAAGTGTCTGTCCATCGGATCCTTCTCAACTTACTGCGTTTTGACGAAAGGTACACAGTGTTTCGCCGGCGATGTCCAATTCTTCACGATCCGAGGAGAAACACGCAGACGCAAAGCTAATCATTTAAAGCCAGTATTGTTGTCCGCTCTATGGAAGGGATATACTTTTCGCGTTCTTTGTGAAAATTGGGTGCACCAGGGAAGGACGTAGTTTCGGAAAAGGGTGGGTGGGTAGGAGGGTTTCTGTTTTGTGTTTCCTTAAACAGTATTTGTAAGAGTGAAATGTGGTATACACTTAAAAGGTCAACCAGACTTTAATAATACACAAAATGTACTGTTAATAAATGTTTAACGACACCCCATCAAGAAACATATATTACCTATTGGGTGTCAAACTATGTTAAATGCGAAAAAATAACGTGAAGATAACCATCAATATAAAAATTCAACAGTTAAAATGTACTGTTAAATATAATAGTATAATATGTGGATACATGTAACTAGTGTTATTGAATTACTTTACCTCAAATTGGTACATGTACTTACTGGACTACAACATCTGTCATTTCGATTGTAAGCCAACAGCTTATTAGTAAATAGTGTTGCACACATCCTTACTTTAAAAACAAATCTTTTTAAAAATCTAGATTAAATTAACCCCGATTTCTTAACCACCGCAGCACTGAAGCTGGTTACTTCATATTGTTACTTTAGCGTTATATTGTGGAACTGGAACTGCAGTGTTGACCTTTCAATCCAGAATCAACAGTTTCACAAAATACGCATAATTATGTACAGACATCTATTACTCAAATTCGCTGTGTTGATTTATTGTTCTATAGACAGAATTGGAAAGCTAAAGAGCACATTGATTTAATTAATCATTGGCTATTGGAAATGATATATCATCGTGGAGAGTGGCAGTCCTCTTACATACAAAGTACCTGACACTGATTAATAAGAGAAATGATATATCATCGTGGAGAGTGGCATTCCTCTTACATACAAAGTACCTGACAGTGATTAATAAGAGAAAGGATATATCATAGTGGAGAGTGGCAATCCTCTTACAAAGTACCTGACAGTGATTAATAAAAGATAGGATATATCATCGTGGAGAGTGGCAATCCTCTTACATACAAAGTACCTGACAGTGATTAATAAGAGAAGTTACGTCTGTTAGAACATCCCTTGACCCTGATTTCTGCAAAGATATGATTTTAATAGTGTCGTCGTTCAGAAGTGACCAAATGAAGCCATGTCAGTCACGGAACACACTTTTTGAATCAATCAAAGTACTAAAATATCTTAAATCAGTTACTGTATTTATTTTCTAGATTATATATGCGTTTTACCAACGAAATGTAACTTTTTTTTCCAACCTTGCGTAGCTTGGAATCTAAATCTGACTCTCAAATCAAGAATCAAACGTTTTCCAATATGGAGCACAGCTGTTGCTCTCAATTCACGAAACATCGCCCAGGGCTAAATTACTCTTTTTAACGCACTCCTATTCACTAAAGGTTCACGCACGTCCATCCTGAGCACGATTTCAGACTTTGCGCCAGCCATTCTATCCAGGGCCCCGTTCCAAGAAACAATCTTAGCACTAAGATCACCTTAAATGCTAAAATCGCTTCGTGAAACGGACCCAGGAGTCTCATCAATCCTTGAGGTGATCGTAGCGCTAAAATCGCTTCGTGAAACGGACTCAGGAGCCTCATCAATCTTTAAGGTGATCGTAGCGCGAAAATCGCTTCGTGGAACGGGGCCCAGGACCCTCACCCATCCATAAGCCACCTCCTTACAGCAGCTGGTTACGCACCTCGTTAGCCGGTACTGTGCCGATCTACGTACAATTGTGTTTGCTTTGGAGATGAACACGCTGCAAGGTGTCCTTGGCAAATAGAAAGTGGCAGATGAGGACTTTTGATTTCGTCTAAACACAAGATAGACTGTGATTTGTTTAGAACCGAGTCGCGTTAACACCTCGACGAGGATTTGTGACTTCTCAATAGGTAAAAAGTCTGGCTTTATCTCGAGGCAAAGCAAAGCAAACAGTCGGCCAAACATCTTCTTCGTTAGAGAAGAAATCGCTTTCTTCCATCACTTAATATTCCTTTTTTGTGACTCACGGGTATTAACCGAGTCTATGGTTTTGACACTTTCGGGGAGTCAATATTTTTTTGTAGGTCGCACGGTGCTCTGATATTTGCCTTTAGGTTTGAAGTATCGTTTTTCATTTCTATTAATTGCCAGATATATACCCAGTAAGATGGCACTCTTGGAACCAGCAGGCCCCGTGAACAAAGGGAGGAAAACAGGATGTCATATTTGAGGCCATCTGACGTGTGTCTCTGTAGCGCATTAAGATAAAGGCTTATTGTTCGTTCGTGTTAAACTGGAGTAAAATCTCTCGAAAATATCCAGATAATAAATATTTGGCGATCTGAAAAGGAATTTTAATTAATTGTCTGCAAAATTTTAATTTCAGTTCGATATGTGTGTGTCTGTACGTACGTATATCGGTTTATATGTCTGTCTGTTTGTCTGTCTGTGAGTCTGTTTGTTAGTATGTATATATGTATGAATGTATGTATGTATGTATGTATGTATGTATGTATGTATGTACGGGGTTTTGGGTGCGTGTGTGTATGTGAATGAATGAATGAACGCATGGCCCTGTTGCAGTTTAATTAATTGATGAAAGTTAATGATACCAGAGGTCGAACAAATATATTGGCTACTGGGCATCAAATAAAAGTTGCACAGTGAACAAACGAACGAACGTATGAATGAATGAATGAACGAATGGATCAATCAATCAATAAATGAAATATAAATATACAAAAGCTATACACTTAAGAAACACACACACCCGAGCAATTTAGAGCTATGGATAAAATATAATATTCTTAAAATGTTACTCAAACACCAGCTTCTTTTTGTATATTTTAAACAAAATGCAAAACAAACTGTGGGCGGTATTGAAATAAATCATCCACATTGCCCACGCCAACAATGAATATATCATCGCCGTCTTATTATAAATGCATATACTAATATATGGATGTGACTAATCGTGATAAAAGTCTAATTCATATGCAAATACAAATGCACATGCCAACATGTTGCAACAAAGTCAAGGCAGATACCAAACATGAGAACAGTACTGACATTTACATATTACCGAGATCAGCGGTTCGTCAATAATGGAACATCCGTTTCAGTTTGATTAAAAAAACATACAGGAAATTTAAAGTGGCATGATCGCTGTTTGCATCGATCGATTTTACATAGCAAATTAATCGATTTCGCATATTGAATGAGTTGTAATGTTATATAATAATAACACTCAGACGAGAGTTGATTGATGAACCGGAGAATGGAAAGAATGTGGCATCAGCTAGTAATGAATTCGTTTGTGTACTTGACAAAGAGTGAAAGTTTTCAGTATCTTCCTTAGCGTAATGTTTTTCAAACTCTAGAATGCGCTGGAGTGAAGGCTTAATCTAGACACTAGACTTAAACCGAACCAGATAATGGAAAGAGTGTTGAATCAGTTAGTAATGATTTTGTTTTTTGAACTTGACAAAGAATGAAAGTGTTCAGTACCTTAGCGTAATGTTTATCAAATTTTAGAATGCGCTGGAGTGAAGGCTTAATGTAGACACTATACTTAAACCAAACCAGATAATGGAAAGAGTGTTGAATCAGTTAGTAATGATTTAGTTTTTTGAACTTGACAAAGAATGAAAGTGTTCAGTACCTTAGCGTAATGTTTATCAAATTTTAGAATGTGCTGGAGTGAAGGCTTAATCTAGACACTAGACTTAAACCGAACTAGATAATGGAAAGAGTGTTGAATCAGTTAGTAATGATTTTGTTTTTTGAACTTGACAAAGAATGAAAGTGTTCAGTACCTTAGCGTAATGTTTATCAAATTTTAGAATGTGCTGGAGTGAAGGCTTAATCTAGACACTAGACTTAAACCGAACCAGATAATGAAAAGAGTGTTGAATCAGTTAGTAATGATTTAGTTTTTTGAACTTGACAAAGAAAGAAAGTGTTCAGTACCTTAGCGTAATGTTTATCAAATTTTAGAATGTGCTGGAGTGAAGGCTTAATCTAGACACTAGACTTAAACCGAACCAGATAATGAAAAGAGTGTTGAATCAGTTAGTAATGATTTAGTTTTTTGAACTTGACAAAGAAAGAAAGTCTTCAGTAGCTTCGCGTAGTGCTTATCAAATTCTAGAATGTGCTGGAGTGAAGGATGAATCTAGACGCTAAACTTAAGCTGAATAAAGTCCATGGAATTAACAATATAAATTATAGTCAAAGTCTAATTCAGTGTTCAGAGTTATAGAACGTATAAAGCTGGATTCAAGCTCAGGTTTAGAGCTTAACCGTGACTTGTTTGAAGTTTGAATGGTGACAAAGATGAGATATTGTTGGAACTTATTTCACGTTTAAATCTGCGATCAAAGCTCAAGTTTAGAATGAATAAATGAGTTGAAGATCGATTGAATGAATGAATAAATGAATGAATATTTAAAAACATACCAGTACAAAAATGCACCTTGGATATTGGGTGTATGACACAAAGTTAAGAACACACGTGGGCTATTGGGTGTATGACACAAAGCTAAGAACACACGTGGGCTATTGGGTGTATGACACAAAGTTAAGAACACACGTGGGCTATTGGGTGTATGACACAAAGTTAAGAACACACGTGGGCTATTGGGTGTATGACACAAAGTTAAGAACACACGTGGGCTATTGGGTGTATGACACAAAGTTAAGAATATACGTGGGCTATTGGGTGTATGACACAAAGTTAAGAACACACGTGGGCTATTGGGTGTATGACACAAAGTTAAGAATATACGTGGGCTATTGGGTGTATGACACAAAGTTAAGAACACACGTGGGCTATTGGGTGTATGACACAAAGTTAAGAATATACGTTGGCTATTGGGTGTATGACACAAAGTTAAGAACACACGTGGGCTATTGGGTGTATGACACAAAGTTAAGAATATACGTGGGCTATTGGGTGTATGACACAAAGTTAAGAACACACGTGGGCTATTGGGTGTATGACACAAAGTTAAGAACACACGTGGGCTATTGGGTGTATGACACAAAGTTAAGAATATACGTGGGCTATTGGGTGTATGACACAAAGTTAAGAACACACGTGGGCTATTGGGTGTATGACACAAAGTTAAGAATATACGTGGGCTATTGGGTGTATGACACAAAGTTAAGAACACACGTGGGCTATTGGGTGTATGACACAAAATTAAGAATATACGTTGGCTAATGGGTGTATAACACAAAGTTAAGTATACACGTCGGCTATTGGGTGTATAACACAAAGTTAAGTATACACGTCGGCTATTGGGTGTATAACACAAAGTTAAGTATACGACTATGATTATAGCTCGTTTAGAGTCTAGCTTCCAGCTGATTACTAGTTTGCATGACGTTAAAATGTAGACTAAAATTGGAAAATGACTTAAACTGAAATACTCATAGTCATATATTTACCTTTGTTTGACACTCAATAACCGATTTGTATTTTCGTGCTGAGGTGTCATTAAACTGGAATTGTCTTAAAATGGGTTTCATATCTAAGTCAGATTTCAAAGCCTGTTTCTAAATCTGGACTTAAAGCCCAAATCTTGATAATTACTTTAACTAAACTAGTTTTAAATTACTTTCAAGTTTGAGCCATATTTCGAATGACTGTTCCTATTACCTTTATCGTTTTTGTACAGTCTTAGGCAAAATCTGTGTTGTTTTTCTCTGCAGCTGTGCAGCACGAGAGAGGTCCTCGTAACTCGACGATCCGACGCCAAGTGGCCATGTACCTGAAGGAGACGAGCGAACTGGGCAACGTGCTCGCCAACACCCCATACAGGTCGCCCTTCCTCCCGGCGTACGTCGGCTACGAGCAGATCAACGACGGCATCACCGTGTCCGCCGTCGACCCGACAGTCGTTTCGCCATCCGGCGTCATAATGCAGCCAGTTCCAAAAGTAAGATACCAGTAGTAGCAAAACTGTTTAGCATTTTATTTTTAGATGGTACAGAGTTTTGAAGTTTTGCAGCAACACCGTCACTGTTATGGATAGTGAAAAGTCACCACTTTGAGTATAGTTGGTGACGTCACAGCAATTTGCTTCACGGTCTTTACGATTAAAATGCCTGCTATTTGAAATAAATGTCGTGGCTAATATATAAAATAATAATAAATGAATTTATAACACTTCATAGAATGAAGCCATCATTAAGTCACTAACCGTGCCTATTTGACAAACTAGCTAAATGATTATTACTGGTCCGAATTTACGAAGCCTGTTTCTGGGAAAGTGAATATATAAAAGATCTCTTGCTGTTAATGAAAAAAAAATGTATCGGGTTTCCGAATATGTCCGAATTATGAAATGTTTGACATCCAATAACCGATGATTAATAACTCAGTGTGCTTTAGTGATGTCGTTGATCAAAACCAAACGTTTAATTTTAAAGATTGTATTACACCAAATGCACACTGCATTTAAATATGTCCTTTATTTATAACAGTATCCACATGAAATGGTGCAAGCCTACTTCAACAATCCCGAAGCAATCTGTGAAGCTGCAGCGAGGTTGCTTTTCATGAGTGTCAAGTGGGCGAAGTCTGTCCCAGCATTCCAGAGTCTTCCGTTCCGGGACCAGGTTTTGCTGTTGGAGGAGAGCTGGCGAGAGTTGTTCGTGCTAGGGACGGCGCAGTTTCAAATTCCAGTAGAGGCAGGCCCATTGCTAACTGCTGCTGGTAGGTGTTATAATTATTCAGTAAATGTTGAGTTCGTTTTGCTCCCAAGCACTCAGTTTAATCATTCATTTTAAGTTTCATTGACCTTGATGTAGACCCACCAGGTCCTCTTCCCCTATTCCAACCACTGCCCTACAAAATTATAAATAGTATATCAAAAGCTGTTATGCACTGTCGACTCTATGGGGTAAAACACACAAATGACCTCTATTCGATGGGAGTAGCTTATATGGTGGAAACGGGTTTCCTATGTTAGTCAGTATCTAGACCGTATCAAAATAAGAAGGCGGGATCTAGCTCAGTCGGTAGAGCGGTTGCCTCAAGTGCTTGCTCGTAGTATCGAAACCCATCAGTGGACTCATTCTGTGATTTGTTTCTTTTCCCGTCCCAACCAGTGAACCACGACTGGTATATCAAAGTCAATCTGTCTGTCTGTCTGTCTATATGTGATGTCCTGTCTGTTGGAAAGTGCATATAAAAGATCCGTAGCTGCTTATAAAAAAAAAAACCTGTCCAAAATGTTTGAAATCCAACAGCCGATGATTAATAAATCAATAAAATCAATCTAGTGTTGTCGTTAAACAAAACCAACTTCTTCTTTTTTCCAGGATTGAACGCGGAGACCTCTCCGCCGGAGAAAGTCGTGTCGATCATGAACGAAATCCGAGGTCTTCAGGACGTTATAGCTAAGTTCAAAGCCATGCAGGTGGACCCGACGGAATACGCCTGTTTGAAGGGAATAGTCCTCTTTAAATCAGGTATGTCTGCAGTTGGCTAATCCATAAGTCAGTAGAGACGGGCGGGTCTATAAGAATATTATTTTTACATTTCTGATTTGCTATACTGGGAGTATATGATTCTAATTGTTATATTTATTATTTTTTTATTTATTATTTATTTATTTGTTTGTTTAATCAGTATATATATATATATATATATATATATACATACATATAGAGATAGATATATATCGGTCTATCTAGTGCCTATCTACCTAACTATCTACTTATCTATTTATGCATCATCACGATTATTGTTATAATCATCATTGATAATAATAATAATAATAATACTAATAATAATAATAATAATAGTAATAGTAATAATAATTATTATTATTATTTTAATTATTATTATTATTATTATTAGTAGTAGTAGTAGTAGTAGTAGTAGTAGTAGTAGTAGTAGTAGTAGTAGTAGTAGTAGTAGTAGTAGTAGTAGTATTAGTATTAGTAGTAGTATTGTTATTGTTGTTGTTGTTGTTGTTGTTATTATTATTATATTTCTAGTATTTCCTGCGGGATCACAGGAAGTGAAGACACTACGAGAGTTCCACACGGTTGCCACGCTGCAGGACCAGGCCCAGCTGACGTTAAATCACTACATGCGCACTGCGTACCCGACACAGCCGTTCCGGTTCGGAAAACTGCTGCTTCTCCTTCCTTCACTGCGATCCATATCGCCTGTCACGATAGAGGAGGTTTTCTTCAGAAAGACGATTGGTCAGATACCCATCGAACGCCTCCTGGTGGACATGTTCAAATCTAGTGACTTCTAATGAGATTTCATATGCGTCTCTTTTTTTCTCTCTTATTCTTCTTCTTCTGACAAGCAAGATTTCCAAAGAGCGCTTACTGGTGGACGTATTTAAATCTGGTGATTTTTGCAGTTTTTTTTTTTTTTTGCAAAAAACATGTGGCCACTTTTTTATAAAGAACACTCTGATAGACATGTTCAAATCTAGAATCGCGTGCTTATGAAATGATTTCTTTGGCTTCTCTTTTCCTTTGTTTTGTGCAAGAAACAATTGGCCAAGTTTCCATAGAGTGCCACCTAGTTCCAATCTGGTGACTTTTGATGAGATTTGATTCTGTTGGCGAGAGATGTTACCACAAAGTAGTGCTGAACTGTGTGTGATGCTGAATAATATGACTCATAATAATGTGTGTAAAAGACATATAACTAGATCTACCTCAGATGTATGGAAGTGAATAGTGTATTGTAAGTCTGTTTGCGTGCTGGTGTGCTTCTGTCGCAAAACTGTAAATGGGCAGGCTTTAAACAAAATGGCTAATTTTTGGTGCAAATCCAGCCGTTCATTGGTACTCTTTTTCCAAAGACAGTTGTTCTTAAAATAGTTAAGTTTTAATCAAAAAACGGTGAATTTGGGTAAAGAATTTTATATTTGTACGTTCGTACATTCCAAAATGCACCGTGCTTTTAATGGGCTTTAATCAAAATGGTCAATTTTATTGAACGTATTTGTGAAATGGTACTTAGTACTGTTAAACAGTAGTTTGTGTGTGTAAATAATCAGACTTTAATCTATATAGTGAAGTTGAATATAAAAGACTTGTTACTTTGGTACACTATAAAAGTCAGTGTGGTACGAACTGTCGGAATTTTAAACTGAAGCATTTAATTTGCATAAAGATATGAATATTTCCTGGTCTCGTACACGCTAAACGTCACGGTCACATAATGTGGCGAGCTTCAGTTCGAACTGAAATTAAGCGGGAAGCGTTTTGTTGTTTGGTACATGCTAAACGAGAATGTGACGTAATTTGATAGGATTTAATGAATATGGTGAATTGGTGCGCGAACCTTTTTTTTTGTTTTATACATCATCAGTAACATTGCAGCCGTGTTTATCGGAAGTCATGCCGAAGTTGGTGTCCAGACTGTGGCAAGTGACGTTTTCTAGGGTTTCATGCCTGGAAAATATATTCAAAAAAGAAAACAAAATGAAAACCCGCTTTGAGCAGGTGGGATTTCGACCCCCGAAACCCATCTACACATGCATCTGCATTGGTATGCGAATTAACAGACATTATTGAAAACAGTAAGAGGGTGGGAATGGGGACAAGGGCATCTCTATGTTCGTGTTTTTGTAAAGCTAAACGTCAATGTGACGATTCTGACAAACTCTATTGTTGAAACAGTTTGCTCTGAATGTGCATGGAAATCCCTATGACTATGACTATGACTATTGCAAGCTGGTACTCCCTATAAAAATATTGAATTTGAGTGAAAATAATGTTGATGACCTCAAAAGGGTCACTATGTTAGGACACTTTCATAACAACAGATCTTAGTTCCACTCCAACTTAATTTCCGCCAGAAGATCTGATACAAGCCACGAACCTTTCGCGGGTAATATTTGACTTTCACAATCTCATAACTGATCAAGTACGCCTGTTGTAGACACTGCCTCTGACTACATCTTAAAGTTCTGTCCAGGACAGGAATACGCCATGTCGTTTCGTTTCATTTCATTTGAATTTGAGTTTCGTGTTTTAACTCAAATAAAGTTCAAGCAATCTGTTCTGGTCACTCGCATCAATTATTGAAGTTTGTCTGTCCAAAACAGTGAGATAATGGTTAATCGCTGTAGGTTAGTATTCAGGTTATCTTGTATCCAGAACAACCATCTCGCCTGTTCAGCAATACTGATATAGATATGTCGGCGGTGTATTCATTGGTCAAAGGAAAGGTCACGTGGACATGCAATGACACGTGCTTTGGTCAGATCTTCTGACGGGGACCTAAATTAGGAGTTGACGTCTGGTCTGGTACTTATAAAACATTTAGTTGACAAGTCAAGACTAATAAAGTCTGATACCTAAACTTCATGGCAACGCCATACAAATTGCATGCATGTGACGTTATTAAAGATTTGAATCGAGACGCTAAAATGTTTTATCAGCACGGGCTCTGATTGCATTTAATTTGACTCTCTATAGTGCTAAACCACAAATAAGCCACATGGGCTCTAAACATTGTTCTGGTTGTTTACGTGAGATTCCTCTATTCATTGAAATTGTATTTTCATTATTTAACTTGTTAAGGGTGACGGGTTTGTGCACTTTCCTAGATGAAAACGAAATATTACAATACTAGTACACATAACAGGGACTTCAAGAATGTCGCGGCATGAGGAGGTAAAAAAATAACACTGGATGAGCTATTCAAAATGTTTGAATTATTAAGATATACACCTGATAGTGAAGCTTTAACATATTTCTTTTTTAAACGGGATAGAATGACCGTCACCACAGAGGGTGCCATCATACACCTTTACACTTGTGAGAGAGAAACATAACCTTTCTTGCACCTCCGTGTTGGGCACCGTGTCATCTCCAACATCTTGGATTGCACACCCACATGCTGAGTTCAATAGACTGGCCCTCCACCGTGCTATATGAGCCCCGTAAGCGTGATTCAATAGCGGCGTAGTGGTCCGCTGGGTGTCGGTAAAGAGAAACCCGATATTTATCCAGTAATTCAAATCCTGCGTGACCATGACAAAAAGTCAACTTTTCCCTTTGATAGTGTTCAAAGATAGCTCTCCGTCGTGTTGGAATCTTAATACGTGGCTTTGACTTATGTGTAATGTTACCTAAAATGCCTTATCTGCTCTTGTCAATACTTGCAAATAGTAAATGGATATAACGTTTCATCAAAATGTTTGCAATGAGCTACGACTCTTCACTTCACCAAATTCTAAGAGCAAACATCTCCTAGTTCATCAAGTGGGTATTGTATTTCGTCTTCTTATGATTATTTCGCCTGCAAACAAAAGGAAAAGAAAATTTTAAAAGGGGGGGGGGGGGACCTGAAAACCCGAAATAATGAAGTCCTATCATAATTAAATAGGCTACGTAGCAAGTATCAATAATTATCTATATATTTTATAAAAATTAAAATAAATGATGTTAAAGTTGCATCATTATTAGTGGCGTACATAATTTCGTGACATACGTATTTTCAAGATCTAAGTCAAGTTAAAGAATAAAGATGATATATCTAGACCATGTTAGTATGTGAACGTATCATATACTTCGCTGCAGTAATCATTATTAGCGTACTAAGTTGTCACTATTCAATATCAAATATATGCAACGTTGACATTTGATAGCTCTTACAGTATGTTTTGACGACGTCGTAAATAACCAGAAGGAAAGGACCAAGAAAGCAGCCACGGTAATGTTGCTGAGATATATAAATAGTATCCCTGGAAGACACGTGTATTTTTTATTACAGTAAATTCATTAAGTATTTATAAGTTCATATTTTATATATATATATATATATATGACATAGCTCTTATAATAAATAGTTTTAAATTACAGATCAAACAGTAATCAGTTTAAAAGTTTGGCGACAGTTTCTTCGTTTATTTTACTATAATTCTGTTTGAGCGTTAAAGAAAATAATATGTTTTTGTCATCCCGATATTATTATTTCGAACCTTTACAGATAAAGCGTGTATTTAGTTTGCTGGCGACATCATTTAAAGAGCTAGTTTAAATTTTTAATTTTTTTTTTAATGTTTTAAGCATTCCTACAATTATATTTTTAATATTCTTATTTTGGGGGTTTTGGTGCGTTGTAGTAAGACTAGTATTTTTTAAACTATTATCTGTCATCAGAAAAGTGCTCATTTTCCGATCATTATTTGTTCGAGTATATTATTCCCTTTATATCTAGTACTTTTGTTACATTTTTGTTTGGTGCGATGTTTACTTTTTTATATATACCTTAATATTCTACAAATGCGATTTCAAGAAAATTAATATGCTATTTGGAACGCACGTATTACGTTAACTATTTCATATCACTTGTCTTGAACATTTGAATTTTTTTTTACTGTTATATATTAATTTAGCATGCAAAATAGGAAGTTTTTTTTAATTAATTAAACCGAGGGTATTTTGGAGAGGTCTTTTGTGATAAGTCTAGCTTCATAACTTGATTTGTCGTCACCATAAAAATCAAACCA